>NW_022602899.1:0-33263 GCF_008692095.1 Etheostoma spectabile | reverse complement strand
ATATTAAAGCTGGAGATAAATATGACAAGAATAACTACAGACCAATTAGCATCTACCTATAACTTCCAAAATTATTGAAAAATGTGTTACTAAACAAACATTGAATTCTTTAGCAACAGCCAAACATCTTTACATCCCCTGCAGTTTGGGTTCTGGCCATATCACTCAACCAAGACTGCATTGGCCACGTTCATGTAAAAAAATCAAATGTCAGCTAGATAAAAATGGATATGTTGGTGCTGTATTCCCAGAGTTAAAATGAGCTTTCGAAATCATCAGTCATAAGGTGCTGCTATCTATATTGTCAAATTTCAATTTTTCTGCTCAAACTATTTCACTCATACTTGTCTCACACAGAATAATGCATTGTGGTTGGCGGGGTTAGTTCTGCTCAGTAGGAGTCCCCCAAGGTTCCATACTGGGGCCCATTTTATTTTCATTACATATTAATGATTTACCTGAATACTGTTTACACGTGGATGTCCATCTTTACGCCAAATTACGAACTGAAGCAAAAAATGCTGAGGCAGCACGTGTTCTCTCAACAGCTTTTAGAAACATAAAAATAGGGATTAATAGATTGTGTCTTTTCTTAAATGCAAAAAGCAATTTCGAAGCAACCTTCTACTATTATGCGTTTGCAATCTGGAGAGTTGAAAGTTAATGAATTTAATTACTTTGGCGTGATTATAGAAGCCAGACTCTCTTTCAAAAACCATGTTAAAGGAGAATTCCGGCCAATTTTTACGTTAATCTTAATCGCAATACAAATGCAAGTAATTTTGTTTGAAAAAAAAACGACCTGAATTGGTGCTGGCAACGCTGAATAGCTGCAGCTACGTGTACAAGCTTCCACTGAGCTAAAACAGCAGTTAGTGGTAGTAAGTTTTAGAGTGCCTTTGTGCCTCCCAACTGACACACAATGCAATTGATATGTCTGTACAACGAGAACAGGGCTCTTACGTAACATCAAGATGCGTTTTCAAGTCAGACATTGTTTTAATTCACCTACCCTGTCTTGATCTTGCCAGTGGGTAGTTTGCTTGCCTGGTTAGCTGCTAGTTGCTAGCTGTTAGCTGCTATTGATAAGTGTGTTCAGCCAGGCTTTTGTGAAAATCATTAAGCAGCGGTTCTGTGTGTAGTTGTAGCTCATCCATTTTGTGTGTGCTCGATCAGGAAACCTGGTCGGGTTCTACTAAGCTAAAACCAATTGAGCTTCTTTACAAGAAGGCACTTACGACTCTAGATAAAAAACTCTGTCTTATCATCATTGCAACATCTTAGAGAAATATAACTTACAGAGCTTTGATAATTTTTATAAGTTTTCCTCAATGTGCTTAATTGATAAAGTACTGCATGTCCTGGTGCCACCACCATTGCTAGAGTTTATTAAATACAAACAGACTCGGGTCACTACAAAAACCTCCTTCGGCCACAATGCACAATTAAAGGTAGTGCATTATAGAACATACTACCTCCAGTTATAAGGGAATGTCCCACTTTGGCCACCTTTAAGAACCAAGTAAAGTTGTGGCTTAGAGCTAACCAAATGTGCAACCACCTCTAACAGTATGCTGTACTGAATTAGCCAAGTAGAGCATACTAATTAATTCTCCAGTTTTTTTCTCTCTCTTTCTCCTTATTTTACATATCAAATGCTACTATTGTATATCTTTTGTCATGTTTTTATTGTAACTTCAACCGGCCGAATGGACTACAGATGGGAATTAACCCTTGGGCTACAATCTGGCATTGTTACGTGTGCTATTGTACATGTTCATTAATGTCCTTTGTCCTGCAATATTATATAAATTTAAAAAATGTGTTGTTCTGGAGTGCTCATCTTTAGTGTTACTGTGTAATAATGTTACTTTGTTAACAGATTTAAACCCCTGGAAAACAATAGTAAGAACTCTTTGAGAATGTTAACCCATTGTTATTTGCATTTCCTAAAGACCCTTTAAGATTAGGCCTGTAGTTCAGTGTCTGTTTCATCTAAAAAACATGTAAAAAAAAAAGAAAAAAAAAAAAGAACTTTGGTTCGGTCTATCTGCGTAATCATTTACTGCTGTACGTTAGGTGGACATTAAGGCAGTAGTACTTTTTGAAGGCAATGTAGAAATAATGTTTTTGTTTTTTGGTTTGAGAATTTTGTATCAGTAAAGCAGCAAATACAAAATGTGGTCCCCACGTTACCACCGTTGCTGTGTTGGAAGTACAAAAGATGTCTGGAGTGAAACCTGTGTGTGTTGTGTGTGTGTGTGGTGTGTGTGTGTGTGTGTGTTGTGGGTGTGTGTTGGTGTGTTGTGTGTGTGTGTGTCTGCATACCTGCTTGTGCAGCAGCGTATAGCGGCAACCCGGTGATTACAGCAAACTCATTGCTGTGGATGGCGCAGTCCTTGGCATCAACATCATAGCCATGGACCAGGAGCCGGACTACGTCCAGGTGACCCTGCTGGCAAGATGTGGCTAGCATCCAGTTCAGCAAGTCTCCCCTTAAACATGGACCTGAGAGAGAGCCAATCCCAGTCAGTCAGGACACAGACACACTTTTCTTCATTAACAACCACTCAGACTGCACTGCAGAGCTGCCTTTAGTCCAGTCACCAATCTGATAGACGATATGTATTTTCATGTTTCCATGATGACCTGAGCTTGAGTTGAACCTCCAAGGTTTCCTGTCAGAAAGATATTTTTGGGCATTTTTGTTTTTTGTCATTGTTGATGAGAATGTAAAATATTATAAAGGGTCAATCTTTTTATATTCTTTCTCTCTTTTAAGCAAAATAGGCATTCACTTCTCTATTTCAAGCACCTGGTTATATATTATATTGTTACACAATAATTATACTGTAATTGTAAGCTTTAAATTACCTGTGAGTGTACATATCAGACTCAATTAATGTATCTTTGTTAAAATGATGTGTTTATATTCTCCTTTCAGTTCATTTAACTTGAAGATGAAGAAAAAAAAGGCAATATCATGTTGACTCTCCCAACAAGCTTACAACATGGTCATGCCATTGTGCCAGAGCCTTAATTAAGAGCAAGGTAATGTGTAAGGATAATGTAGAATGGTGATCTTTAAGGAAGGTAAATTATGCAGTATTTCAATAAAAAAAATTTTAAACTAAAAAAAATAAAGAAAAATCTATCTTAATCGATACTTATGACCCACTAGAAGTGTGTGGTGGTGTCTGTATCTGCAGATCTGTGTGTATGAAGTTTCTGGGTGTCAACAAAGAGCCGTTTGGCCCCATGTGGGTGTGTAACCCCCAGCCAAAAACATGCTGCAGGGTGTGCAGTCCGTTCTCATTCCCAGGTACTGCCTCTTTGCAATGTCTTTATATTATTTTTTATTTTTTTTACCTGTCTGTTTAAAATAAAGGTGTTAATAATAGTGTACATATTATTACTATTACTACTCTTATCCATTTTTTCTAATAATTCTGTATAGTCTTCTTATTCTGATGTGTGTGATTTTTTGTGAGCTGTTGTAACAAGGGAATTTCCCCAGTCTTATCTTTGTTTGACACTACTTCTCTTTTTTACACACTAGCTCTTTTGACCACTGCTGCTCTTTCTATCTCTCTCTCCTCCTCTTTCTCTCTCTCTGTCTCGTTGAGTCGGGTAGGTGGGGCCCACTTTATAACACTATGTGGTTACAAAAAGTAAGCAATAAGTCCTACATATTATACCTTTAAATCAAGACTGTCATATAGTTAGGATTGTAAACATGTCCATATGGTGTTTTTTATATGCTACAAAACATATCATGAGTATAGTGAGCAGCCAAAGGCATTTGTGCCCTGAAACTGCATAGTACCAATGACTAAATTCCAGATTTAGACAACCAGGGTTTTATACATCACACACGTAAGGAACCAATCCCGTCAATATCACAGCGTAACTATGGCAGTGTTTTTATATTGTTTAAAGCAGCAGAGAACTGAACATCCTGACTTTTAATCCCTAGTTTTGTTTTAAAAATTGAATCCTACATTTCCCACACTTCAACCCTTATTGTTTTATTAGACCCTCTTTGTCTGGTAAATGGCCATCTCTTGACCAACTCCACACTATCAGTTTGTAATGCTTTTTTTTTTGCATACATTTGTTTTTTGTCTACATTTGTATTCTCCAAGTCAAGGGTTATCTTCTCAGACTTGATATGGTTTGTCTAGAGCCATAGTGGACATTATACAACTGCTTCACGCTCTGAGAGGTGTTATCTATAACTAGTAAACTGATTGAATGCTGGAGTGCCCCTTCTTTACAGTAATTAATGTTATTTTCGTTTAGGGTTTTTAAAAACATGAACTTTAATAGCAGTAACAGTGGCAACGCAAATGTAAGCAATCAGGCCTCAGGATTTAAAAATGAACAGTATAAATCCTGAAAATTCTCCTCCTACCAGGTATGGAATCCAGCAGCTCTTTGACCAAGCTGGCATGGCCATAGTATGCTGCCAGGATGGCTGGGTTGCTGTTGGACGGCTCCTGGGGCACAGAGATATGGGCTTCTTTCAGGAGGTAACACACACTCTGCAGATCACCATGTTGAGTGGCCACACACAGGAGACGTAACTGTAACAACACATAACACACACAATGAGACATAGGTTGATAACTGGTGTTTCTGTTTTTAAAGCACTTGAAAATGCAATAATAAGGCCTCTACTATAGGCTTTGGCACAATCCCATAAAAAGAGAGCTGACGCTTCTGGAGCTGGTTTTGGTCTAATTAGAACTTTAGTTTTATTTAATAAAAGTAATCTCAAGAAATACACAGATGAATATAGCATCCATCTCACACTGTATGTTAAGTGAAGTCTGGGTCTACTTCTAAAACAACTTAAACAAGATTAGAGTTGAAACAGTTGCCGAAGTGTAAAAACTGGGATTGCCCAGATTGATGGGCCAGCGATTTCTTTCAGGCGTTACCCAGTAAAAAATTTCCAATCAGAAGATTGACAATAATGTTCAGAATATGGTATAATTCAATCCAATCCAATCCACTTTATTTATATAGCACAATTTTAACAAACACAAGGTTTCCAAAGTGCTGCACAAAATGATCATACAGAATAAATAGATAAGATTAGATTCAGATTAGATTCAACTTTATTGTCATTACATGTACAGGTACAAGGCAACGAAATGCAATAAAAGATAACACAATAAAAGCACAAATATAATAAGGTATAATAAAATAAAAACAATAAAATGCACTAGCGGCATGTGGTAAAGGTATACACATAAAATCATCACTCTACCTGGTGTTAAAAGCCAAAGAAAAGAGGTGGGTTTTAAGAAGAGTTTTAAAATGAGACAGAGAGGAGGCCTGTCTAATGTGCAGAGGCAGCCCATTCCAAAGTTTTGGAGCTGCGACGGCAAACGCACGGTCCCCCCTGAGCTTAAGCCTAGCTTTAGGCACCGTCAGGAGCAGCTGGTCAGCTGACCTGAGAGATCGGCTAGGGTTGTAGGGGTGCAGCAGCTCAGAGAGGTAAGGGGGGCCAGGCCATTCAAGGCTTTAAAAGCAATTAAAAGAATTTTAAAATGAATCCTAAAATTGACGGGCAGCCAGTGGAGTGAAGCTAAAATAGGTGAATTGTGCACATACTTGCTAGTGCCTGTTAAAAGACGTGCAGCAGCATTTTGTACAAGCTGAAGACGAGCAATGGAGGACCCGCTAGCCCCCATATAAAGTGCATTACAGTAATCCAGCCGAGTGGTCAGAAAGGCATGGATTACTGTCTCAAAGTTTTGTCTCTGAAGGACTGGTTTAATTTTTGCTAGCTGCCTTAACTGAAAAAAAGCTAGACTTCACCACTGCTTTAATCTGGCTGTCAAATTTAAGTTCTGAGTCCACTTTTACACCCAAATTTTTTACAATCGGCTTGCGATACTGCGCCAAAGAACCCAAATCAACTTGGGAGGAGGTCAGAGAAGTGCCACCAAAGACCATGACATGGTCTTTTTTTCATTAAAATTTAGAAAGTTTAAGGACATCCAAGCCTTAATGTCCTGTAGACACTGTAGCAGTGGGTTCACAGTGTTAGAATCTGATTTTTTGAGGGGGACATAAATCTGGCTGTCGTCCGCATAACTATGAAAAGAAATGCCATGTTTCCTGAGAATAGAGCCAAGTGGGAGTAGATAGAGAGAAAATAAAAGAGGGCCAAGTACCGAGCCCTGTGGAACCCCACATGAGAGAGGAGCAGTGGAGGACACCGAGTCATCAAAGCCGACACAGAAAGTCCGATGTGACAGGTAGGACCTGAACCACTCCAGTGCTGTGCCACTGACGCCCACCCACTGCTCCAAACGAGCAATCAGGATTTCATGGTCCACTGTATCAAATGCAGCAGTCATATCTAAAAGTACAAGAACAACACAGTGACCAGAGTCAGTAGCTAAAAAAAAATCATTAAAAACTCTTAAAAGTGCTGATTCTGTGCTGTGCAATGGTTTAAAACCGGATTGGAACTTTTCGAGAATTGTTTGTTCATTTAAAAAGTCCATGAGCTGGGAATATACAATCTTCTCTAAGATTTTAGAGACGAAAGGCAATCTGGAGATAGGCCTAAAATTAGACAAAATAGTAGGATCCAGCCCAGGTTTCTTTAATAAAAGGCAGCACAACTGCATGTTTAAGATTCGCAGGAACTACTCCAGAAGACAGGCTGCTGTTAATAACTGTGAGACAAGGTGGCCCAACAGTGGTAAAAATCTCCTTAAAAAATTTAGATGGGACAGTATCAGCTGGAGAACCCGAGGGCTTCAGATGACCCACAATGTCCTGCAGAAAAGGCAGGGTCACAGGCTCAAAGGTGTCAAACACAGCAGGGCAGGGGACAAACACAGAAGGGTCGGAAGCAGAAGGTGAAATAAGTGCTCTGGTAGAAGTGATTTTATCAATGAAGTAGTTAAGAAAATTCTCACACACAGCAGGAGAGGCCTCAATTAGAGTCTGTGGTGCATTCAGAGCAGAGTTGATAACTTCAAACAACACGCAGGGTTAACAACCGTTTAGAAGAACAATATCAGAAAAATATTTTCTTTTAGCCTCTTTCACAGTGGATTGGTAATGACGCCAGCAATCCCTCAGTATTTGAAAAGACACTTGCAATTTGTCCTTTCTCCACTTTCGCTCAGCTCTTCAACACTCCTGTCTGGCAGTGCGGGTAGTTCCATTCAGCCAAGGCTCTGATTTGGCTTTCTGCTGCCTGGTCTTTAATGGAGCCGCAATGTCTATAGCAGTTTGACAGGTGTCGATAAACCATAAATTAAGAGCCTCTGTATCATCACACACAGACTCGGGAATGATGCAGATCTTGCTGAAAACCGCGGAGAAGTGAGCGGCAGTGGAAGGGTTAATAACGCGACATCTGCGTGCAGCGGCGCGAGGCTTCACTGTTTGACAGTGAACAGCAGCTTCAAACAGTACAGGCATATGATCCGAGAAAAAAGGATCACAGACCACCAGGTTAAGAACAGGTAAACCATAAGATAAAACAAGATCAAGTGTGTGACCACGTTCATGTGTAGGCCCAAGTACATACTGCACAAGATTAAAAGAGTCAATGATGTTTAAAAAGTCTTGCGCCAAGAGGTTATCAGGGCAACACACATGAATGTTAACATCTCCAACAATAAGGACCCGGTCATATTTAGGCATAATGTCAGCCAAAAACACAGAAAATTCAGTTAAAAAGTGTCTGTTGTATTTGGGAGGCCGGTAGACCACAGCACACAGCACCGTGTGAGAGGGTCCCAGCTCAAACAAACTGAGTTCAAAGCTGGTGAAGAGGGACAGCGATAACTGTTTACATTTAAAGTCATTCTTAAAAACAGTCGCAATTCCTCCTCCGCGGCCAGACATCCGAGGAGAGTTAAAAAAGGAGCACTCATCAGGTAAAAGTTCAGTGAAGACACTAGACTCACCAACACTCAGCCAGGTCTCGGATATAAAGAGGAAATCCAGCTCCCGGGATATGAAGAAGTCCTTAAGAATAAATGATTTATTCGCAAGCGATCTGGCGTTTACCAGACCAAACCTGGCAAGAGCTGGCGGGTCAGGGCGACCAGCCGGCCAGGAGGCCCAACACAGAGGCCGCAGGTTCCCCAGATTTACTCCGCGCCAACGGAGACGATGATTGCAGGGTCCGCGGGGCCGGGACACCACCTCGGGGCCCACCACTGGCACCAACCACTCAGCAACAGGATCCAGCAAACGTCGAGAGGCACAAAGGCGAGGCCCCGCTCCGCATCCACCCCGATCAGGACGTACCAATCTGGCCCTCAGCCTCACGAGACAGCCACCACGCTTACCCCGGCGGCGATGCCGCTTTCGCCGCGGGAGTGGCGCTGTAGCGCGGCAGAGGTATGTCGGGATGTCAGATAGGAAAGGGGGCAAAGTTTTCTGTCCATAATAATCAAAGTTGACAAGACTTTTGGCTGATATTCTCAGATCTAGCAGCGTTTGACGATCATACACCAGCAGAGCGTTGACAGTATGTGCCACAAATGTTACAAGCAATATAAACATGAACAACAGTCGGAGCTGCTGACGGCCTGCCTCACACACTGGCGCCATCATGCCACGTCAATCAGAATCAGAATCAGAATCAGAAATACTTTATTGATCCCCGAAGGGAAACTCTGTGTTGTAGTTGCACAATATTATAAATAGTGTAGAAATACAAGAAATAAAGAAATATAAGGAATTGGATACGTACGGTATTTACATAAAGGAATGTTATTATACATTATTTACATAATTCACATAATTAAGGATTTGGAATGGTGAAAAGTTAAATAATAATAATAATAATAATAATTGTGGTATTTGAGATTGCACACATGTCAGGCCAGTGTTATTGCACAAAACAGATAATACAGATAATATTGTCCAGTTTCAACCTGTGTGTGTGTGTGTGTGTGTGTGTGTGTGTGTGTGTGTGTGTGTGTGTGTGTGTGTGTGTGTGTGTGTGTGTGTGTGTGTGTGTGTGTGTGTCAGACACTTAGAGGGAGGAGTTAAAAAGTTTGATGGCCACAGGCAGGAATGACTTCCTGTGGCGCTCTGTAGTGCATTTTGGGAGAATGAGTCTGTCACTGAAAGTGCTCCTGTGATTGAGCAACAAGCCATGGAGTGGGTGCGAGACATTGTCCAAGATGGCATGTAGTTTGGACAGCATCCTCCTCTCTGACACCCCCGACAGAGAGTCCAGATCCACCCCCACGACGTCACTGGCCTTGCGAATCAGTTTGTTGAGTCTGTTGGCGTCCGCTACCCTCAGCCTGCTGCCCCAGCATGCAACAGCAAAGAGGATAGCACTGGCCACCACAGACTCATAAAACATCTTCAGCATCGTCTGCAGATGTTGAAGGACCTCAGCCTCCTCAGAAAATAGAGACGGCTTTGGCCCTTCTGTAGAGGGCTTGAGTGTTCTTGGCCCAGTCCAGTTTATTGTCCAAGTGCACTCCCAGGTATTTGTAGTCCTCCACGATGTCCACACTGACCCCCTGGATGGAAACAGGGCTCACTGCTGCCTTGGCTCTCCTTAGATCCACCACCAGCTCCTTGGTCTTTGTCACATTGAGCTGTAGATGGTTCTGCTCACTCCATGTGACAAAGTCCCCCACCACAGCTCTGTACTCAGCCTCGTCCCCCTCGCTGATACATCAACCACAGCAGAGTCATCAGAAAACTTCTGAAGATGGCAGGACTCTGTGTGGTAGTTGAAGTCTGTGGTGTAGATGGTGAAGAGGAAGGGAGAGAGGACAGTCCCCTGCGGGGCCCCGGTGTTGCTGACCACTCTGTCTGATACACAGTGTTGCAGGCGCACATACTGTGGTCTGCCAGTCAGGTAGTCAACAATCCAGGACACGAGGGGGGGATCCACCTTCATCGCTGTCAGCTTCTCACCCAGCAGGGCCGGCCGGATGGTGTTGAAAGCACTGGAGAAGTCAAAAAACATGACCCTCACCGTGCTTGCCGGCCTGTCCAGGTGGGCGTAGATGCGGTTTGAGCAGGAAGATGATGGCGTCCTCAACTCCCAACCGGGGCTGGTAGGCGAACTGGAGGGGGTCCAGGAGAGGTCTCACCATGGGCCGCAGCTGTTCCAGAACCAGTCTCTCCAGGGTCTTCATAATGTGGGAGGTCAGTGCCACGGGTCTGTAGTCCTTGGCGTCACTGGGACGTGGCGTCTTTGGCACAGGAACGAGGCAAGATGTCTTCCACAGCATGGGGACCCTTTGGAGACTAAGGCTCAGGTTGAAGACATGGTGAAAGACTCCACATAGCTGAGAGGCACAGGCTTTGAGCACCCCAGGATGGATACCATCAGGGCTGCAGCCTTATTAGAGTGGAGTCTGGTCAGCTGTCTTCTCACCTGGTCAGCAGTGAGGCACACAGAGGCACAGGTGGGGTAGGGGAGGGGGAGTCAGGCTGGAGAGAGGTGTTAACCGGAGGGCTAGAGGAGGGGGAGGTAGGGCTCTCCTGGAAGGAGGACAAGGGACAGTGAGGGGGGGAGGGGGAAGTAGTGGGGTTGGAGGTGAGACAGCAGTTGTGTTAATGGGGGGATGGGCAGAGCAGGAGCATCAAATCTGTTAAAGAACAGATTGAGTTCGTGGCCCTGTCCAAGCTGCCTTCAACTCCTCTGCTGCCAGCTGGTCTGAAGCCAGTGATGGTCCTCATTCCGCTCCAGACTCCCTCATGTTGTTCTGCTGGAGTTTACGCTCCAGCTTCCTCCTGTACTTCTCCTTAGCCTCCCTGATCTTCACCTTCAGGTCCCCTGAATGGCCCTCACCTCCTCCCTATTCCAGCTCTGAAAGCCCTCCTCTTAGCATTCAGGATGTTCTTGATGTCCTTTGTTACCCACGGTTTGTTGTTTGGGTAACACTGAACAGTCCTTGCTGGGACAGTGCAGTCCACACAGAAGTTTATGTAATCTGAGATACACTCAGTCAGCCCATCTATGTCCTCTCCATGTGGCTCACAGAGTGCATCCCAGTCTGTCACCTCAAAACATCCTGAAGTGTCTCATAGGCCTCCTCCGACCATCTCCTCACTGTCCTTGAGGTCAGAGGTTGCCTTTTCACCAGAGGCACATAGCAGGGTTGATGTGAACCAGGTTGTGGTCGGATCTGCCCAGTGGGGGGGGGGGGAAGAGCTGTATGCGTCCCTGACATTAGCATACAGCAGGTCCAGGGTCCTCTCCTCTCTGGTATGGCAGCTCACGTACTGGGTGAAGTTAGTTAGTGTGGAGGTCATGGTGACATGGTTGAAGTCACCCGAGATCACAATGAGGGCACTCGGGTGTTGAGTCTGGAGTTGGGCAATGGCGGTGTGGGTGACGTTACACGCCGACGTCGTGTTGGCAGAGGGCGGAATGTAAACAGCAACGGCGATGGCATGTGAGATTTCACGTGGCAGATAATATGGCCGGAGTCCCACAGCGAGCAGTTCAATGTCCGGGCTACAGATACGCTGTTTAACGTAATGTGACCGGGATTACACCATCTGTTGTTAACTAGAACGGCAAGCCCCCCGCCTTTACGCTTACCGCTCTCGGTGCAGTCCCTGTCGGCCCCGAACAGTCTGAAAGCCGTTGATGGAAGACGTTGGGTCGGGAATGTCCGAGTGTAGCCAAGTCTCCGTGAAGCACATTAGACTACACTCCCTGTACTCCCGCTGACTCCGGACTAACGCTGTTAGCTCGTCCATCTTACTAGCCAGTGACCTCACATTGCCCATGATGAGAGAGGGGAGACACGGCTTAAAACTCCTTCTCCTAAGCCTTCGTTGCCTGGACCCTCTCTCTTCCCTCGCCGTTTCATTCCACCTCTGCATCCTCGATGTGTCCTCCTCCAGATTTCCGTGGGGATGTCTGTGGGCCGGGGCGCCCAAGACGGCGCCTTGTTCGGCTTCAGCGCAATCAGCTGGTCCCGAGTGTAAACAAAGCGGGCATTAAGTTGCTTCGCGACGGTGCCATGGCTTTCCAAAATTCTCCCAACTCGCATAATTTGGGAGAGTGTAGTAAAGTTGTGACTTAGTGTCTGGAAGTCACACACGTAAGAAACAAAAAAAAGACGGTTGAAAAGAAACAAAAAAGACAATTAAAGTTAAAGTAAGAAGACTGAAGACGGAGCAACTACAACAGGCTGCATGCACGTTGGCGCATGCGCACATTACTACTTAATCAATCATGGAATCACCTTCATGCATGAATCATGCATCAAATTACATTGCATATATTTGTTGTCATTTCAGACTTAATGCAGTGTACTTGTTGCATTGCCTCTTGGGAATTCTTTGTACTGCTTGAACTCCTACTGTTGATTGAACAGACATCAACAGTAGGCATGTTGTTGTAAAAGCATGTTGTTGAAAGAATTAGAAACCAACAACATTGACTCTTTGATTATTTAGTGTTGGGGAGTTATGGAACACATGTATCGGCGTTACCTATTTAGAATACTAATTATGAGTAACTGTATTCCGTTACAGTTACAATTTAAATAGTTGGTATTTATCATGCTAAGCTAACCTTAGTATGAGCAGTTGCACAGGACAGTTAGCATGAACATCATCATTAGCATATGGGCTTGCATCAATGAACACATGGTTTGTCATTTTATTTCAGTTCATTTAAGTACTAGTCAAGATTAGAAATCATGGTTTGATAAATACAACACATACACAATTAATTTCAAGTCATTTGGGTTGAAGTTGCAAACAGGAAGTGACAGAGTCTGAAGTAATTTACAGAGGGGAAGACCTGGAATGGTCCAAGTGTCAGCCAGTACAGAGGGGTATTTTAGAGGTAAAGTTCTGGTTTGAGAAGCTTGTAACATTTCATTTTTAATGCTATAGTTATAGTCATTTTGGTGAATTAACATAATGGTGTTTAATTGATTTCCAATTAACTTTGGTTTGTCTTGTAGGAGGGGCTTCTGGTATAAAGGAAGGAGGCCAAGGCTCCTCAGGGGAGAACAGCTTTGGCCTGGAAGGGTGCAGGTGCTAGAGCCCAATAGTCAGAGGCTAATATAGCTTTTTATCTTGTTTAATATCATTTTGTGATGATAAATTGAATAGTTAGTATTTATTTTGAATTTTTTTATATATATATTTTTGCAATAAGTCACCCTTGCAATACTGCACTTCCATGTGATTGATGAAGAAATAAATCGAAGCACCAGGTGAAGAGCTCCTGAGTCCATTTCTCCTCCTTCCACCATTGGGCTAAACATTACAGTTACACTGTTGAAATCAATGGATTAAATGACGATATTATATATCTAAATACATTAAGGCAACTCCTTGCATTTCCCAGAAACCCCAATATGAAATACCCAAAAATGAGCTTTTTGCATTACCACTGATAGAGGTGAGATGGAGCCAGAACTGGCACAAAAGAGCCAGGGCAGGAATGTGTTTCTATCTTGAAAACTCAAACTTCAGATTAAAGAAAAAACAGGGAGAAGACATATAACTGCAGTGCAACCTCTGCTTGATAGCAACCAACCTCCATTCATTCTCCAAATAACGCCACCTCCAACCTGAAGCATCTTTTTTTGTGACCAAATGTTTTTACGTCAAGATTACAAACAATTACAAACAATATGCTGAGACATGAGAATGTGTGGCGGGAAGGAGAGAAACAACATGAAGGCCGCAGCCTCAAAAACATCACCACACACACACACACACACACACACACACACACAACCACACACACACACACACACACACCATGCACACACAAGCAGACACACACAGACAGAAACAAGACAAGGGATCAAACTATGAAGGTAAATATGGTGCAAATTGTGAGAGCGCGTAGATGCGATTTGAGAGCTTGTAGAAAAAAATCTGTACTCGTGTTTTGAGCTAACGCTAGCTTTCATGCTACATAAATGAGCCGGACAGAGTTGTCCCTCATCTGGCGATAGAAACCCTGCTGTCCCGGCCGTCCTGTTGGCTCAGAGCTCCACAGGTACAATTAGTTTTGCACCAAACGTGTTGCAAAAAGTTGTTGCAAAAGTTGAGTGCTGACTCGCCGCTGTGTGATGCGAGAGGAAAACACTGCAGTGACAGATTTGAGAGGTTGTCATCACTGAGTTGTAGTGTACTGGAAAAGTGACTCAAATGAAGAAGAAAAAAAAACAAGTATAGAATTTTTTCTACAAGCTCTCAAATCATATTCTACAAGCGCTCACATCGCATCTACGAGTTCAATTTTAGTTGTTCGAGCTTTCAAATCATATTCTACAAGTGCTCACATCAAATCTACGAGTTCAATTTTAGTTGTTCGAGCTCTCAAATCATATTCTACAAGTGCTCACATTGCATCTACGAGTACAGATTTTTTTTACAAGCTCTCAAGTCATATTTTACAAGTGCTCATATCGCATCTACGCGCTCTCACATTTGCACCATATTTACCTTCTTATCAAACACATGCTCAAAATGAAGCAAGAAGGCTGCAGCACCAGCCTACAGCATGGCCTTCAAAGAGTTAGCAATGCTGTACCAAGTGTTCAAAGGTTTTTCTGTGGCGTACATTTCTGACCGCATGTTTTTTAGTTTTAGAGAGCTGAAGGAGTGACATTTGATCGTTCAGAATCCAAATAACATTGACAGTAACAGGTACAGTGCATTAATCAGGGCAGATATTTTGGATGCAATATTGTTGAAGAACTGACCAACAGGAGAGTAATCCCGAACATATGAAGATAAGTGCCCCTAGCAATCAGTGGGCAGAAAGTGCATGAAGGGTAATTACTTTCCAGTGGTGCATTTTTATGGGGGTGAGATATGTCCAATGAATAAAATTATTGTGAATCTGCTGATGGTCTGGATTACGTGATACTTCTGGGATGACAGACCATGCCAGTCAAGATTGTTGCTCAGGTCTGGACAATCACGTTCGCAATAGAAGGGCAGTGCGGCCAGATATAACCAAAAACTGATAAAGGTGGATACCCTACCACAGGTTTTGGTTGCATAGTAAATCATTTCCAAATAGGACGGATGTGCAGCAAAACTCTGCCAGGGGACCCAGCTACCTAAGTGCTGATCTTAATTGAAGGTAAAAGAAAAATGAAGAAAGTGGCAGACTGAATGCGTTTTATAGGTTTGAAAAAGGTAAACAAGCCAACTCGCTAAAGATGTCTTTTAGATAATGAATCCTCCTCTGTTCCATTGTAGGGCTGTTATAGGCCTCCCACCAACCAGGAGTGCCGCATTGTTGAATAAAGGGGAAAATGTGTGCCAGTGATTGATATATGGCAATATTGTTCAGCCAACCAAAGTTTGATGGAATGAGAGATAATGGGGCCAAAGTGTAGCTGATACTGTTTATTAGAGATATTGGCAAAGAGGACATCACAGAGTGACCGAGGTTCTGTCATAGCACTTTCTAAGGTACGCCAGCAAACAGACGTACCTGAATTGAGCCAGGAAAGAAGGGGCCTTAACACAAAAGACCAAAAATATTGTTTAAAGTTGGGAACTGAAAGACTGACATACTCTTTCCTCCTCTTTGTATGTAATGTCTGTATCATCACTGCGCTGTATTTTTATGAACTATGATATTCTGGCCATGGCCACCGTGGCGGCCGTGATAGCAAAGTTACCAGCGGAAAACACTGGTGCAAAAATAAACGGCTGCGTCACTGAACAATTTAAAAAAACTTTAGACATATGTCAGAAGTGTGGACCGGCGCCGCTGTGTGGAGGAGGGGCTGCGGGGAGACTAAGAGGAGAGATCCAACACAGGCACAGCTTTACAGAAGATATGAGTCATGTAACGCAAAATTAAACCATATTGATACAACAACATTGCAGTGGAGGCAAGGATATTCGGTGCACCGTGTGACCTAGAGTAAAATTTTACTTGCGCCCTAGAGCCCTGTGAGCTATAGACACTACCTAGCACTGGTCACTGCTGTTGTCTGAAAACCAACACAGACGGGAAAAAAAATTGCGTATACTAGTAAACTGGTAACCTTGAGACCGACGTATAGCCGACTGCTATCTATTGAATTTTCCTCACATTACGCTGTCCTCTGTGACTGTCTACATCTAGAAACTAAGATGCGCGGTGGAGGGAACAACTGACTGGCTCATGATCAGACAGTGGTTTACGGAGCGGTAGATGGGCTTTGCAAAAAAAAAAACGAAACGTTCTATGAAATGACTATTTAAAATATCACTCGATCATGCAAATTTGATGTGGGTAGTCAAAATCGTGGTTGTGATTAAAATTCCATCAATTGTGAAACCTATGAATAGCTTTGTATTCTATGCAAAAAAGGTATAAAGGCTTAAGCCGCTACAATTGTAGGCCAGTTTAACATGCAACTCCTTTTTACAATACGCTGTATGTGTGGGGGGGGGTCCTGTTGCGTTTCTCTTTCAATTAAGGGGTCCTTGGCTTAAAAAACATGGTAGACCCCTGCTGTAGATACACACATACTAGGTTACGCTGCCCCTGGTGGAGATCCCAAATGAACAAAACTGTAATACCGCTGTACTAGCTTGTATAACAACAATCAACAACAACAACAAAAACATAATGGGGCATCTCTAGTAAAACTAATCTCATGATTTCTGTTGGAACTGTGTTGAGCGTCAATGAAAACTTCAGACTTAAAGAGAAGTGGACACATTCTCCCTGCTTACGTCTCCAACATAAATAAAGGTAATAAAATGAGTTCTATTGTTCAGTGATCAAAGGGGAACTGGTTTTCAGGTTTTATGCTCCTTCCTTTGAATGCCAATTTGGTCCATGACGCCAGAGATAAGGAAAGCCATTACATTTTCTATTTCTTTTAAACCGGTCTACAGCATAGAACACTTTCACCAAATGTATCACACATTGTGTGGGTGATAACACTAAGGTCGGATGAACAATCAGTTGACTGAAATTTGTTCCAAAACAGGACAACCTAACCACTTGAAGCAGGCTCAATTAGTCTGATAGTGTGAGCTTGTATTGACCTTTATGGAACTGCTTTAGCCCCAACTGGTTTGTTGGGTTCATTTAAATCAGGTGTAGGACTTTAATGCCTACCTTTTTAGCATGGTTTATGGAAAGGGAATGTGGGAAGGATGCATTTCCAAATAAAGACATCAACAGCAGCAGATCCAAACACTCCTCGTAACCCAACAAACACAGAGCCCTGCACCACTGCAGGGAACACTCTGTATCTCTAAAAAATTTCAACTATGACACAGGAAAGAAGAAAAGAAAAAAAACTTATTTTGGAGAACCCCATGTCCAAGAGTTTTTTGGTAAATGAGCTACAGGCTGATGTCACCATAACATCAAAAGCAATCAGATCAATGAGAATGACATAAACAGCAAAGTCTTTTTTTAACTCATACCCAAATAAAGATTAAGTGTCCTTGCAAACAAATGAAAATAGAATGATTCAAGTCACAAAGCTTCCTTTGCCTTTTTTCTTATTTTCTTTAAGAAGCATGACTTTAAACTTTATTTCAGACCCAGGGGGATCCATATTAACACTAATGACTAACACTAGAGCAACAGAACTTGAAGAAGAGTACCACTTTGTCTCTGAGTTGATTGTCTGAGAATTATTCCCCTGCAAAATTTATGCACACACATATTTAGAATTAGAAAATGTGTACCCAGTGTGCAATTTAACTTATTGGATCAGCAACGGGCACCGGCTTGGGCTGGTTGCTCCTCTTTTTGAGTCTGACTTTACTGTGGTTCAAGATTGTTAGTTAATCCCACTAAATGGGAGGAATGACTTTAGGAAGGAAATTTGGTTGCAAGAGTTACAATTCCAGTGAAATGTAATCCCATCAGCTCCTTCAATTTGAGCAGGATTAATCAGAAAGCAGAGTGTGTGTGAGTGTGTGTGTGTGTGTGTGTGTGTGTGTGTGTGTGTGGTAGGTGGCAGCAAAGCCGAATCTGGGTCTAACTCTGCCACACTAATTTGCTATGTACATAGTAATCAAAGTACAAACATGTTTTTTCTTCTTCAAAAAAGCAAAGTAAAGACTTCAGCATATCACTGTAACCAGTTTCTACCCTACATTACACATGATGTTACAGTGATGATCAAAGTGCAACCAGCAGAGCAGTTAACAATGTGACTGTCTACTTAAAGTGTGCTCACCCCATCAATGTGGGGCATCCCTGCGCTGCACTCCACACAGCAGGCTTGTTGGATCAATTCCTGGCAGCCTCCCCCTCTCCATCTTTATAGGCTGCCCGGATGTTCTCCAGAGTAGGAGAAGGAATCAGTGCAGAGCCGGGACCTGGACCCTCAACCAACGATGCCTTGGCTCCATATCCTCCCCAGGGCCTGACAGAGCAGAGGACAGACATAAGAGGGACAACAGTGGTCAAAAGAGTATTTGTGAAGAGGAATGGAGTCATAGAGGCTCATGGCATCATGCTGCAGGTTGAACACATTGTATTACTCTAGTCCTGTTAGCAGCATACGCCCAGAACTAGATCACTTAATTAAAGAATGTTTTTTTGGCATGAACTAGTAACAGCTGAGTGAATTAGTGGCTGGTTATAGTTGTAAAATGTTGAGTTTTGTGTATTGGGGAATGTGTTGACATCAAAGCCAAGTGCACCGGAAGTAGGGGGGTTTAGTTATTCAATTCAATTCAATTTTAATTATAGTATCAATCATAACAAGAGTTATCTCGAGACACTTTACAGATAGAGTAGGTCTAGACCACACTCTATAATTTACAAGGACCCAACAGTTCTAATAGTTTCCTCCAGAGCAAGCAACAGTGGCGAGGAAAAACTTCCTTTAGGCAGAAACCTCGGACAGACCCAGGCTCTTGGTATGCGGTGTCTGACGGGCCAGTTGAGGTTAGAATGAAGAGTGGCAATAACATGGAAAAAAATAATAGTTTGTAGTAGTTCTTTGTAGAAGTTCATGGAAATAGCAAGGCACTGTGCGGCATTACAAGGCATAGCAGGACGTGGCAGGGCACAGCAGAGCGTAGCAGGATGAACATGGCATCGTGTAACGTGTAGCGGGACCATGGCGACAGCTGCTACCCTGATTTGGAGCCTTTCTGATCCAAGGAAACATGCTGGGTAAAAAAGAACAAAAGGACTCCGGGGAATGACTCCCCAGAGCTAGGTTAGTAACAAGCATTTCTGGGACATCGATGCACATAAATGGAAAGATTGAAAGATAGAGGAGAGAGGAGCTCAGTGTGTCAAAGGACGTCCCCCAGCTGTCTAAAACTATTACCACATAACTAGGAGAGACAGGGTAAAGAGAGGAGCCAGGTCAGGCTGGAACTCTCCCCAACCGGATCGGGCTGTATCGCCCTGCCTCACTCTTAGTTATTATCGATTAGCTGATAGATAGATCTGACAACTATGACGAGAAGAGGTGGGCCGGGTTAGGCGGACGCTGCAACTCCTCACTCCCTAACAATATTCAATTCTATGCCTAACTATATCCTAACTATAAGCTTTATCAAAACATAACCAAGAGAGATCGGGTAAAGAGAGGAGCCTGGTCAGGCTAGAACTCTCCCCAACCGGATCAGGCTGTATGCCCTGCCTCCCTCTAATTTTATTATATTATTGATAATGTGATAGATAGATCTGACAACTATGACGAGAAGCAGGTGGGCCCGGTTAGGCAGATGCTGAGACTCCTCACTCCCTAACAATTTTCAATTCTATGTCCTAACTATAAGCTTTATCAAAGCATAACCAAAAGAGACAGGGTAAAGAGAGGAGCCTAACTATAATCTTTATCAAAAAGGAAAGTCTTAAATGTGGGGACGGTGTCTGCCTCCTGAACCCAAACTGGAACCTGGTTCCACAAGAGAGGAGCCTGATAGCTGAATGCTCTGGCTCCAGTACTACTTTTAGAGACTCTAGGAACCACAAGAACCTGCATTCTGGGAGCGTAGAGCTCTTGTAGGGTTGTAAGGTACTATGTGCTCTTTAGCCTCTTTGACAGCACGGTTCCGCTGATGGAACGTTTTCTCCACTTTAGGAGAAAACGTTTTCTTCCTTCATGAATTGCAAGCATTAAATTGTCACAAACAGCACATCATTAGAAAGCTTAAAGTCTCATGATTCCATGAAGCCCACACACAAAGCATAAGGTGACTTAAAGCGGTTATAATCATGTTATGAAGTAAAGAAACACAGAGAGATTCTGCACCGTTTCTGTCTAAAGTCGAGCGTGCATCCCTACCTTCGTCCTCGTGTCTTTCTTCACAGCGGTGAAAGATTGTCATAAATGTATTTTTCCTACATTGCCAACAGTTCAAAGAATAAGTACATCCAATCCTTTTAATCCAAAACGAGCTGGTCCCCTCACAATCTTGTAAATTCTGGCCGAGTTTTCTCGTAAACAAAGCTGAACAGTCCATTTTTGGACTTTGATCGCTCCTGCTGTCTGCCCTGAAGCAGCCACATTGGATCTTTTTAGACAGCCGAATAGCCTGAAGCCTAAGGAATTGAGTGACAGCTGATATAAGCCAATCCGTCTACTGTAACCAGAGTGATCCCTTGTGGAAGCCAATGAAGTCGCAGTGTTTACAGAGGAGGGTCCTGGTAAATATTGACAGCTATTCCATCCAATTACAACCAAACATTATGAATCCCTGTGTAGCCAATCAGAAGACGAGTTGATTGATACCAAACATGACCAGAAACATTTAACCCTGTGATGGCTCCAGCTGTGTCAAAGCAAAAATAAGGCCTTCTTATGGCATTTCACCATTTCATCAATTTATAAATACGTATTTCTATAAATGTATGCATGTAGTTCTTTCAGGTATGTGGATGTGTTTTGTATTTCAGAAGTATTGTATTTTGCACTTTTTGGGCTTTTTTAGAAATAATAAATAAGAAAAACGCAAAGACATATCTGTAGAATCATATAAAATCCATTTTCTAAGTCATTTCTTTCTGGATTTTTTCTGTTCTAAGTTGAGATATGTGGCTAGGGTACTATTTTTGTATGTAGCCCATGTAATATGCTTACAGTATTGCTTTTTATTAATTTCACACATGATTTACTTGGACGGAAATAGAAATTCTCTGTTCTAACCTGTTTAGCTCTGTGTCAGTAAGGCCTAGTGTCACAATGCCAAGCGAGAATAGGATGGATTTTCAAGTGTTTCTGAAGAGGATAAGATGGTGCCCGACCATGAAAAGCTTTGTAGGTGAGAAGAAGGATTTTAAATTCCATTCTGGATTTTACAGGAAGCCAATGCAGAGAAGCTAAAACAGGAGAGATGTTATCTCTTTTCCTGGTTCCTGTCAGAACACGTGCTGCAGCATTCTGGATCAGCTGAAGAGTCTTTATGGACTTTTTCGAGCAGCCTGATAATAAAGAATTTCAGTAATCCAGCCTAGAAGTAACAAATGCATGGACTAATTTTTCTGCATCATTTTTAGACAGGATATTCCTGATTTTTGCAATATTACGTAGGTGAAAAAAGGCGGTCCTTGAAATTTGCTTTATGTGAGAATTAAAGGACACGTCCTGATCAAAAATAACTCCAAGATTCCTCACAGTGGTGCTGGAGGCCAGGGTGATGCCATCCAGAGTAACTATCTCTTTGGATAATGCGTCACGGAGGTGCTTGGGTCCCAGAGCAATAACTTCAGTTTTATCTGAGTTCAACATTAGAAAATAACAGGTCATCCAGGTTTTAATATCCTGAAGACACAATTGAAGTTTAGCTAACTGATTAGTTTCATCCGGCTTGATTGATAGATATAATTGAGTATTATCTGCATAACAATGAAAGTTTATGGAGTGTTTCCTGATGAAACTGCCTAAAGGAAGCATATATAAAGTAAACAGGATTGGACCAAGCACAGATCCTTGTGGGACTCCATAACTAACTTTGGCGTGCACGGAGGATTCATTGTTAACATGAACAAACTGAGATCGATCTGATAAATAAGACTTAAACCAGCTTAGAGCAGTTCCTTTAATGCCAATTAAATGTTCCAATCTCTGTAATAAGATTCTTATTGTAGTCATCAGATTCATTTACCATATAATCAATAATATAATAAAACTAGAGAGAGGCAGGGCAGTACAGCCCGACCAACCTCCTCTCTTTACCCTCCCCGTTTCTCAATGTCAAGGATTCTTCTTGGTAGGACTAGTCCTTCCAAGGAAGGATCCTTCAGGAGCAGGTCAGAGTCCTCCTTAGCATTTGGAGAACATGTACAATGGAACAGGCTATCAAGTGCACGGCATTGCGGGCTCGCATCATTGAATTTTTTGACCACATTTCAAATCGCTGGATGAAATGGTTGTGGAACTGTTAACTACGCTGTTTAATTATGCTGTTGGGATGTAGAAGATGAATTAGCAGCCGTTTCTTAATGTCAAGGAAGGATCCTCCAAAGCCAGGAGGAGGACGCTACGTCATCGACGTCCAAAGGACCGTTCCAATGTCGAGCAAGGATGGAGTCCTTCATTCAGAAAATTTCCCATAGACAGAGAAGGATGCACGTGTGTATCCTTCGCGGTCCCAAATCACCCACAATCCTATGCGCGGGCCTTTGCCGGCTCGTAGAGGACCTAAGCGGGAGTTCGAGCGGCATCGCTGACGGTGAAATGATAATTTAAATGTAAGTATCTTTAGTGTGTGCTGTGTTATGTGTGTTATGTCAATTAACATTTGGCTGTTAGCTAGCTAGGTTTCTGTCTTTGTAAAGTTTAATGTACGGTGGCATGTTCATCTCTTTTTATATGCCGTTACTGTATATGCGTAACATTAGCAGAGATTTAGAAAGTTGGTGTGTTTATCACTGGTTGTATCTGTAGACGGGAGGTAACACTGCACCGTGTTAACTTCACTAGCAACGTTCAACAAAGGCTAACATGTATGAGTACTTTCCGATGTAATAACGTAATGTTACAGCATTCATAACGCAAACATCTTTTTGTTGTGTTAACGTTCTTCTAACAGGGACTAACGGAGGCGGTCACCAAGGATGCCAAAGCCAACGACCAGCAGGGAGACAAAGACAGATGTTGAATTATTTTCTATATTAAAGATTGGCATTCTAACAATAAATGCTTTAAATTAACTGGTTTGTCTGTGTCATTAAGTTTTTTAAGTTTTCCAATGTCTATTTTTCCATCAAATTGTGACCTGGACAGTTATTACGTTATAACATGGGAAAGTACTCATACATGTTAGCCTTTGTTGAACGTTGCTAGTGGACATATATTATCTATGAGTGCTAATAACAGAACATCAGCTAACATAGTCTGTCATTTAAATGCTGTATTCCGATTGACTGGTTGGTTTGTAGAGGCAGTCATCTGGTGAAAATTTGGTTGTACATTTCTTATTCTGTCAGTGTTGATGCAGCCCTTCTTATTTTCCAGAGCTCTAAATCAACCACCGGTGAACATCTCACAGTGAGATAGGACCACTTTTTTCCATTGACAACCAATGTGTTGCAGAACCTATTCTGATACCTTCATTATAACCAACTAGGGCTTCACGATTGTGGCCAAAATGATAATCACGATTATTTTGATCAATATTGAGATCATGATTAATTATTACGATTATTTGTTGATTTTAACCAAAACAAATTTTTTAGTCAAATAGGCTATTTATAACTACTTTCACATCTATATTATGCTACATTTTCCTGTCTTAACTTGTATGTTGTATATACTGTAGGCTACACACAGCTGCAACACATGTAAATAAAAATGAGCTATATGAAATAAATAGACTATCAATGTTTTTTTTTTTTATGTATCTCTGAGAACGTTCCTTCACTCGTTTTCAACAATAACTTATTAATAGAGTTAGGGAGAGAGAGGGAGTGCAATGGACATATATGCTACTCACAGAGTGACGGCTGACTCATTATGAATGGGTCCAGCACGGGTCGAATGGCGGGTCAACAGAGTACACATGTCATGTGCATGAAATGTCTGTATCGTCACTGCGCTGCATTTTTATGAACTATGAGCTCTTTAAGATAAGAACTATTCTGGCGCATCTCTTGCAGGTTCAGCAGGCTCCGCCTCACACACTATTACTCTACATTGTAGAGTAATAGTGTGTGAGTCTACAAACTGAAGTAAGTTGGATTCAATAATTTCTTCTGTTTTTTGCCGTTGCGGCCGCTATAGCAGAGTTACCACTGAAAACACTGGTAAAAATACAGGTTTGCCTCTCATGCTTAACAATATACAGCTGTGTTAATAACAATTAAAACTGGACAAATGTGGACTGGCGGCTGTTGTGTCTCTCCATGTTGCTGCGGAGTCGTGTGTGAGTTAATGGGGGGGGGACTGCGCGGAAATTAAGAGGAGAGTAGAGAGATCCAAACACAGGCACGGCTTTACAGAAGAAATGGGTCATGTAACGCAAAATGAAACCATATCGAAACAACATTGCTTCGGAACTGACTGGCTCATGATCAGACAGTGGTTTACGGAGCGGTAGATTGCTTTACAAAAAAACCTGGAGCGCTCTATGAAATGACGCGTTTAAAATATCACTCGATCGCTCAAATTTGATCGTGGGAAGACAAAATTGTGATTGTGATTAAAATTCAATTAATTGTGCAGCCCTATAACCAACAATACTGTTAAGGACAGTATTGTATGGTGACTTACATTGACAGCATTTGAGATATTCTTAAATCACATCAGAAGCTTACAACAATTAGCTTTTCTCTGACACCACCCTAACAGGGCGATCAGACTAAAAATTGCACATGGAGGGGGGCATAATGTTTAAGGTACTGATAAAACAATGAAGTACTTAGCCCAGTTTTAGTATTAGATCCATGAGGTCTACTAGACTGCACAGAAGTCACTTTACAACTTTTGAAAGTTATTACGGAGACAATTATTTTATTTCTATTACATGCTCTATCATAATCAGTCGGATGTTGGGGCGCCTAGATAGCTCACCTGGTTTAGTATGTGCCCCATGTACAGAGGTTCAGTCCTTGTTGCAGCGGCCGTGGGTTTGGTTCCCACCCACAGCCCTTTGTTGCATGTCATCCCCACATCTCTCCCACTTTTCTGACTTAATCTGTCCTGTTAAAATAGGCAATAAAAGCCAAATAAATCTTTAAAAAAGAAAATCAGTTGGGTCTAAAAACAGCTCATTTTTAGATAACTCAACTTCTGTTTACATGTCAACATCTCAATTTTCGGTCATTTAAGGGTTTTTTTAATTTTAAATGAGAGTTCTTCAAATAACAATACCAGTCATGGCCATGTACTTGACTAGATAAGTTAGTTTACTTTTTCACGATTTATTTGAATAACACCTATACATTCAATTCAATTTTATTTATAGTATCAATTCATAACAAGCGTTATCTCAAGACACTTTACAGATAGAGTAGGTCTAGACCACACTCCAGAATTTACAAGGACCCAACAGTTCTAGTGGTTTCCTCCAGAGCAAGCAACAGTGCGACAGTGGCGAGGAAAAACTTCCTTTAGGCAGAAACCTCGGTCAGACCCTGGCTCTTGGTAGGCGGTGGCTGACGACCGGTTGGGATTAGAATGGCAGTAACAGTCACAAAAAATAAATAAAATTAAATAAATAGTAGTACATTGCAGGACGGTAGCGGGAACATGGCGACAGCTGCTACCATGGTTTTTGGCGCCTCCCTGATCCAAGGGATATTTACTGCAAACTGACACTTTTCTCAAAATCATGGCTCATTATGTAATTTGACGTAGTTTGCTTAAACTTTGGAGTACAAAAACTAGACTGATATCATTATAAAGCTAGGATATCTCCTCTTTCCAAACTCAAAATGTATTTTCAGTGGTCAATGTGATTGAAAAGGATTTTATGGCTTGCACTAGACAGGAAGTCTTCCTCATTGATCACGTCCTTATTTAAAACTTTGACATTTTGTGTACTATAAACACTGCAGGCAGATTATGGCACTTCCTCAGGCAACATCAGGCCCATGCAAACAGTAGTCAGACCACAGCAGGTGGTTTTCTTTCTGGTTTCCAGCTGAAAAAGATGTAATGTCGTAGCACAAAACAAGCCTGTTCATTTATAACTGACAGTTGGTAATTACTAGTTAACTTCATAGTTTTCTTTTTCTTGCTTTTGCACTTCACACTGTACATACTGTAGATTAATTCTTGGTAAATAAGATGAAACATTTGTTTGTAACTCAAACACACAAACAGCAGTCAATGCTGGTAAATCTGGGCCTCCCTGTCAGTCCGACTGGTTATTCATTTAGACAGCGAACACTTTGCTTTCCTCTTGTAACGGTGTTTCAGCCAAATGTGCCTGCTTCCTGCAGCTCAGTGGCTTTCCAATAAATAATTAAGACAAAGAGAGTCTGACTGGGCTGCTGAGGCCATATGAGAAAGCCTGAGGGACTGAAACCATTAGACACAAATGCACCCCCATCCACCATCAATACTCCCTAAACACAGCCTTACACAACCTGTCTGGAAAAGCTAAAAGAAGACATTGAGAGGAATGATGATGATGCCAACATATTCTCCATTACTGAATTTCACCTTCCATTTGTCCATCTGGTTAAGTCTGGTTTTAGTTTGGAGATCAAAGGAACATACACTCCTGACTTCTGCTACATGCACAAAGTTTTAATTCCATTAATTTTCTCCATAATGATTTTAATTATTAGCCATAATGTCTAAAGCATTCAAGGTAGACTTACCACAAGCTAAGAGATTGTGAAACAAAGATTTATGCTCATGTATAAGCCACAAATCTGTGCACCTCTTCCTGCTATCTCAAGCTCTTTTATTACATTTTTATTATATAAATGATGGAGTTGAATGTGATGCAAGAGGATAAATGTATGCAGGATTCAGTTAAAACAACAGCACTGGGGTACCCCCATTAAAATGTGCTTTAGGGCGCATACTTTACAACTTAACTGGTTTGAGTCTGGCTGGGGCTCTTTGTTGCATGAGTTCCTCCTCGCTCTCACCCATATTTCCTGCCTGTCTGTCATCTATTGAATAAAGGCAAACATGCCACAAACATAAGCTTTAAAGAAAAAACAGCAATGAATGTAGTTTCTGGGATTATAGAGCCTTAAAGACGGGGAAGGCAGTTTATTTTTGGCATTTTGTGAAAAGATTTCATGGTAATCTTTCAGCATATTGTAATTCAAGTGGTTTGAGAGAAAAGCAGATTTCTGCATCTCCTCCTTGGCTCTGTTTTTAGGTGTAAATCTAGCTAAGCCAAGACTTTGGCTTATAAAAAACAGTCTAATCAACCAAAACTTTTGCGACCCCCATGCAGTACCTCCGCGAACCCCCTAGGGGTCGCGGACCCCCTGTTGAAGATCCCTGGTATAAAGCATGGCCGTGCTCGCCCTCTGAGAGGAGTAGACCAGAGACGAGAGAGGGAAAGTTGCACTCTATTTCAAATTCTGTTTTTTATTTATTTTTATTTTACCTCCTGCAGCTGTAAGTAGCTTTTGGAGCTGCTAAACCACCTAATAGAATCATATATTCAGTGGTTTGAATAGAGACTTTTAGCTCTCCACAATTTTGCTAAATGCTGATTTACAAGGATTTCTATTTGAAAAAAAACCATAACATTCTGCTAGACTTGAGAAAGTGATCAGTATTAAACAGTAGTTTATGACATGACCACCACATATAAGCAGGGGTTCATGGGTGCTCCTGATCAGTGTGAAGCGTTCAAGGGAATTTCCACCTTGATCATCTCGACACCAAACATTGACCAACGGTTTCATTTTCCCTCTGTCAGTGCTAGACCGCAAGACGAAGCAGCTTCACATCCACTGTGGACAGAATTCAATACTTAGACATACTGGTAGCAACAACATTACTATGAACTAAATCAGCGGTCACACTCAACCATGCACACAACAAATAGACAATATTTACATTAAAACTAAACTTTTGGCAGCACAACTGTGCCATCAAACCTCTGTTACAGGTCAAAAACGGAATGATTCTGAACATGTACTGGAAACAAATCAGTGGTGCCATTCTACGGATGAGAAGACTTACACAGATACTCTAATATTGAGACTTTGAATGTCTAACCCTAACAAAATGTATCTGCAGATACACATAAGGCAGTGCTTCCTGACAGGGCTGTAGTACTCGAAACTCCAGTCTTTTTCTACAGTCTCTGACTTATCTCGGACTCGCAAGTATTTGGACTCGGACTTGTCTCAGGCTCGGCCACTGGTCTTCCCAAATATGGCTTTTGGTCTTGACCGAGTTCAGGTGTCTTTATTATGTTGATAATAATATTGGAGGGAAAGTGAAACCCAAAAGTATTGTCTCGGTACAGTCCTACAGTAAGACCTTTTTTCTGTCCTGGACTCTGCCTTTTTTCAAACCTTTTTGGGACTCTGTCTTATCTTGGACTCGACTAGTCCTGTTCTTGCACTTGTCTTGGACTTGACAAAGTTGGTCTTGACTACAGCCCTGCTTCCCAATATTTCCCAAATATTTTTATTCAGGATGCGCCACAATCTGCGAAAGGACAGTCAATGAGACGATACAGTGACGATTCTACTGGGAGACCGGCACTTGAAGCAGGCTCCTTAGATGGATTTGTGGTCACCACTACATATTTTCTCAGCTTTGTTTTGGTAGCTGTAGGGTTGTTGGTGTGACTTCACGGTCTCCTTTACATTTAACTGTCAGTCCTTTCCTAAACTTGTCCATGCTTTTCTAGCAGTGCGGGGGAACAATGTATTATTAATTTATATGTAGCCTCCCTGTGCCCCCCGTTATAACTCCGGTCTCCCCAGTTTGGGAACCACTGGCCTAAGGTATTTGAGTTGACTTGTGTTATAAAGTCAGAAGTCAGATTACAAATGCTATTCGTAACTTTCAACAGCTTCATGTCTATGCCTGGTGACACAGTGATCCTGAAGGCCAACAGAAGATTTTCATGAAATCAAACCCTAAGCTCATAATTTACCTATTTATGGTCATTTTTTTCCAACAATAGTTTTTGAATGTATTTATCTGTAGACCAAATGTATCTGTTCTTTGCTCAGTATAGAGTAGTTCTCAAAAATGACAGTGTGAAAAATAAATGAAAATAAAGCACTTTATTTATAGTCAATGAAATGGAAATATAAATTGGGTATATCTAATGCAATAAGTAGCAACTTTAACTTTTAACTGTCCAGATGATGTCCTCCATCAGATTAAGGGGGTCATCCTGACACGTCTTTCATGCTTGCATTCAGCTGTTTTCTACCTTTCCTACTTTTTGGGGTGTGAATGCAAGAAGCAACCTATGTTCTTCTACAAAACCTTTGTTATTATTCAGTTTGTTTGTTTTGCAATTTAACTCCTTCCACATCTTTCAGCCTATATTCAACGTTTTTTCTGGAAATAAGTGTATGCAACTAGTAAAGAGTAAAGTACATGAACTATAGAAAAGCAATTGAAGACAAGTAAGTAAGTAATAATGAGGCAATAAGTTGAAGTGACATTTATAAGATAAGGCAACATGGTGTGGTATGATTAATGAGCCAGAAATGTTATGTAGCATATGATGTGGTGAGAGGATATAACATATTAATACCGGTAGTACTAAGTATAGTATGTGTAATGTAATAGTAAGTATTAAACATAACATAATACCCTTACTATAATAATATAACATATCATAGCATAGTATAGCAGTATAACAACATTGAACTTCATCTTATACACCTGCTATAAGTTATAAAAGTAGCCTAAAACTAAAAATGTAAGTTAGTTGTGTTTTTCATGGTGGCCCAGTTACTTGTTGAGAGGAAACAAGAAACAATGCAGTAAAGTAAATTTTCATGGGCGTTTTTATTTACACTGTTTTTTTCAGTATGTACAAAATATAATTCTCATAAAAACTTGTTTTAAGCATATCAGTATCAGTAAATATCAAAATTTTCATATCAGTGCATCCCTAAAAGGTGATGCAAAAAATATCCGCTTGTAGCTTTAAAACTTAAGGTTCGAAGTTAATAGTAAGTGTTGAAAAGTTAGGACTTTAATTCTCTGTGAAATGAAGTCTCTAAACCTGGACTCACAAAGCAGTTACCATCCCCGAGGCAACCTTTAATTACAGCTTATTCAGATAAGCCAATTAGTGAAGTTTGATACACACATGGCAAAAATAATACCATTATGCTATGTATTTAAAAAAAAACAAAAAAAAAAACAGATGTTCCAGACAAAGCTGTTTTCCCACATAAAAGGCAATTTGCTTCTTGTTCCTCACCATAAAAGTTCAACTCATTTTAACTAAGGTTGGCTACATTGCACGCGTTATGTTCCAACACAACACTTTCACTATAATCAATTAAGCTGGCGACTCCAAACACAAGAACAGTACAAATTGGTGCATATGTTCAGCGGAGATCCGCTCTTCAAGTGTAAAAAAGTTTTTACACAGAAATGGATCATAAAGTGTGAAAAAAAACTGAAGAAACAACAATCCCAAAGCAAAAGCTCAGCGTCTCACCCGTGATTCACACAATCCTACGCGGTGTGTGCATAGCCCGTTTAGCCAGTTGATTGGCAGCATTGATAGATTCCGCAGCACATACGCTCTGCTAACAATCCACATACGTTATGCGTTCAAATGTGGTCAAAAATAAAAATAATAAAAGTTATGGCTTTGTTTCTACTAGAAGTCAGCTGTGTTCCCGATTGTCAACTGCAGCTGTCAAGGTTTCTAGGCAACAGAAACGGTAAGGGTGGGACCAGCTGGTGAAGCAAACGAGGAATACTCTGTAGACCAGACCGGCGCTCGGGTCAGCCTTCGCAGTCTGCGGCCACGCCTCCATAGATCACCTTATTTGAAGGATACAGCCCCTGAATTGAGTCTTACTTTTCTATACTTTCTGCTAAAAACTTAATTTAAACCTTAAAATATTTAACCCATCTTTCACAGAGAGAAATAAAGCGTTTCTACTGTCTTTCATCCATTTTGTGCTTTTTCAACTTTTAAAGGGGACCTATTATGCTCATTTTTAGGTTTATACTTGTTGTGTTGCTATTTGAACACGTCTACATGCTTTAATGTTTAAAAATCAACATTCATTTTCTAATACTTCCCATGGCTGATGCATGCATTCACCCTTTGTCTGAAAACCAATTTCGACATTTTTGTCTACTTCTTGTAAATCTTGAAAAGCATTTGAAGCAACATTTGGACCACGTCCCACTTAAATCCTCCATTAAAACCCACTGTAATACATCCATGCATGCTTGAGTGAAAGTATAACAGAGGACATCAGAATCAGGACTCAGATCAGATATCAGTAAACTGATAGCAGTCAGAGCTCAGTGCAGAATAGCTTTAAGGCTCAGCCAGTCTTACATGTGCAGCATATAAACAAGGCTACAATCAGGATTTAGCTCTGCCCGCCTGCTCCTCTCTCCTACTAACCTGCTCATAACAAAGCAGCAAATCCTCCATTTTCTCCTGCCTCTATCGCATCTAAAGCTGAGCGCTTTCTTTTCATGGTTTCGCCTTCAGCTGCTGTGTGGCTTCTACCCAGCGGTGTCCCCTGGATGATCTGCCTCCTCACTAACCCAGGCTAACAGGCTGGCGAGAGTGGGAGGATGGAGACGGTAGGGAGGGAGAAGTCTGGAATAGGAGGAGGGGGTGGCAGGGAGAGGGAGCAGGGATTGATGCTCCTTTGTTAAAGAGCCACGCCAGCCTCCTTTATCTCTCTCCCTCACACGGTCTCTGCTCAGATCCACTGTATGATTATGACTATGTCCAGTGGAAAACGTCAAAGTCCAGTGGAACCTTTAATAACAGTCAGCCATAAGGCTGTCCAATTAAAGGAATTTTGATCACAATTTTAATTTGGGCTCCTACAAACAAAAACAATGTAATCAGGAATAGTATTTTTTTGCACATTACGTTTTTCAAGTAAACTTTTATTTTGTCTTGTGATTTTTTTTTCATAATTGAGCAGCCCTACCCAGCGCCAAGTATAGTTGGGTTTTAATTCATTTATTTCAATCGCTGTAGCAAATGTTACTTAAAGAAATTCTGCATTGGTCTGGGACTATTTTCAGCAGCTAGAGAGTATTTGGGGCACCAGGGTGGTGTTTATGAGAATGAGTCAAAATAAACAGTAACACATTATTATTAAGGAGTGTGCTTAAGACAGACATGACACTGTCATAACCATGACATGACACTGGACATGATGTATGCTTATGATTGTTTGTTTATGACTGTTTTCATTAAGTGTCATTCGTTAAATTATGGCACTTTTATTAATATACTCAGTTACCGTGATGCAGCTTTTTATTCTGCCACACAAAAGGATTTTTCATTGATGACTACGTATATCAGACCCCAGACACCCGAGTCGGAACAGCGGCCATCCCTACATGTCTTAACGTTACCGGTGTTTGTGCCAAAATCTCCCCCCGCTGACTGTCCTGCGGCAACGGCCGCTTTGTTTAGGCACCAAAACGACAAAAAAGTGAAGGGGGCAATACTTCTGGGCAGCTGGGAGATCTTCTGCACAATAACGGCTATCGGACGGCTCCGTAGAGCAGAGATTCCCCCAGCCATCCCACCTACACCTGTCTCTCAACATTGTTGAGTAACGTTACAACAATCCCCTTTCCCCCATGTGCTGAAAAATCCAAAAAGATGACACTGACATGTGACATAAATGGTGATAGTGGTTAGCCTGCTAACTAGCTAACTGGTCAGCTAACAATACAAATCAAATCAAATCAAGGGAACGTAATAATGTGGGGAAACCGGCAGCTATTTCATTAGAAAGACATGAATACACATTATTAAACGTAACGCGAATAAAACTTGAATGGGTTTTAGTTGGCAATGATGTTTAACAATGAAAACTACAACTCTCATAATCCCACATAGCTTCACGAAGTCATCAAAAGTCTGTGTTTACATCCATTGCTTTGATTGAGAGACCCCTAGAGGCAGATAATTACATTTTGTATGTTTAAGTTTTATTGATTTATTTTCAACCAAGATATGGGATGAGACAATATTATATTAATATGGTTTAATGTTGCGTTACATGACCCATCTCTTCTGTAATGCTTTTTTGCATCTCTTCTATCCCTCTCCAGGTAACCCAACCCCCACTTGTCACAGACTCTCCTGCAAAATTGGCGCCCCACACTGCTGACATTTGCCTAAAGTTTAAATTGTTATTTGTACGTTGTTTACCAGGAAAATAAAAAACTGTATATTCTCCAGTGTTT
>NW_022602898.1:0-30967 GCF_008692095.1 Etheostoma spectabile | reverse complement strand
AGAGAGAGAGAGAGAGAGAGAGAGAGAGAGAGAGAGAGAGAGAGAGAGAGAGAGATACACACACACATGTACATGTACTCAGTAACTAACAGCAACAAGGCCATTTTTTTTTCCAGGAATAGATGACTCTTGCTTTCATTAGCAAATTCATTAAAACTAACTATTGTCCCTTTATGATAGTGTCATCTCAGTATTGAATAGTAATGACTTACAAGACATTTTGGTGTATACAGTTCCTGTTATAATCAGGATTGTTTTTATTTTGGTGCGCTCTTTTTCTTTTTAAACTGAAATGTCATCGGAGTAAGTGGAATTGCTTACTGACCGGACATTTCAATCTCGTCATTTTCCGCTTTCCTAACAGAAAGCATAAAATTGACCTGAAGTGCACAAATGTTTATATCAATGAGCATCTAACCAAAACAAATGCAGATATTGCAAGAAAGGAAGGTTCTTGAAGAAGCAGGGAGATTCAAGCTACATGATCCTCCAATGCAAGGTGTTAAAATGAATGGAACACCAGAGCAGGCAAAAGTTATGTGTATCAGAAGCATTGAGCAGCTCGACAAGTTTGAAAGTCTCTAGATCAAATTCCTAGGAGCTGGATGATGTAGCTTTCATATTATTTTCCTTTTCCTTTGATAAACATTTAGCTTTTTGTCATGTCTAACAATATGACTAGTTTTACTTTACTAGAGGTTTACTAGACTCTGTAAAATAACTTTTATGTTAACATAAATAACTGTGGCTATTACACAGAGCAAAAGTTCAATAATATTTTTAAACATGAATATGGCATATCTATCATTCGTTTTAACAGCAGAAGTCTGTATTCTAATTTCCAGAATATAAAGGAATACATAGGGCAGTTCATTAAACCCTTAATAATATACCCGTATCAGAAACATGGATTAATGTTGATAGGGGCATGGATTTTGAGTTGCAGGAAGGAATTTACCTATGTGATAGAGAAAGCAGTTGTGGAGGGCGGGTGGTGCTTTTTGTTGACAAAGGTCTCATTTACAAGGTTGTCAGAAACATGACAGTAGTCATTGATGATATAATGGAGTGTATCTCAATTGAATTATGTATGGAAAAATGAAGAATGTAATTGTAAGTATAGGAAACCAGGATCCAATGTTAAAATATTTAGAGAAAAAATGTAATATAGTAGAGCATAAAGTCAACTATATATGCAGGGATTTCAAGATTGACCTACAAAATCCCAACAAACACAAATTGGCGGATGAGTTTTATTGAAACACTGTATAGTTTGGGTCTTTTTCCAACAATCCCAAAACCAACCAGAATAACATGTAATGGTGCCACTCTGATAGATAATATTTTAAAAACATATTGAAGCAACTCTTTAAGTGGAATCCTAATTAATGTCATGAGTGACCACCTGCCAATCTTTGTGACTCATGACTTTAATTACAGTGGGAAAAAAGAGTGCAATGAGATTAAATTCAGGAGAATACAAACGTAAGAAACTATTTCTGCATTTAGAAATGAGTTAATAAGTATAATTTCAAGGAAGCAAGCAAGGTAGCTGATCTTAAAAATACATATGAACTATTCTTAGACATATTTACAACTTTATATAATAAAGACTGTCTGATTAAACAATACTTTAATAAAATGAAATATTTAGAAAAACCCTGGATGTCCAAAGAAAGTCAAAATGCCTGTAAAAGAAAAAATATATATACCCTATATAGGAATTTTATAAAATATAGAACGAAAAAATCTGAGTTAAAATACTGTATAAGAAATATAAAAACCAAAGTAAATAACATAATGAGGGTACGTTATGATTATTATAATACATTTCTAGAAAATAAACAATGTCAAAGGAACATGGAATACAATAAACACCATTACAAGAGGATTTTTTAAATTAAATTATCCTGAAAACTCCAAGGATAATGACAAGACGTGGACAAATACAAATGAGGTGGTTGATAGGTTCAACAATTACTTTGTTAAAGGGATATTTCACAGTTGTAAAGATGAATAGATCGTTAAATTGGGTCACTTATGTGGTAGAAATGTGAAGAAAAAAAAAATCTAAATTGGTGCCTTTTAGGCCGAGAAAAGCAAGAAAATGTGGTTTTGGCTCGTGGATGAAAAACACCAAATCCCTGAATGCACTTGCTTCACTGCTCAAAGAGTCCATTCCAAGCCACACCTACCCTTTACTGACATAGACAGACAGTGAGGCATTCCACTCAACTCTAGTGTGTTATTTTGTCATTTCAACCATACACACAAAACGTTTCACCCGTGGCTCAAGTGGTGTTACACATCTAAAATATATAAAAACAACAAACCCGGCTTCATTAAGTGCATACACATTATAGGCTTTGTAAATTTCAACTAACGCAATGTTAGCATTAGAACTTGGAGTGATGTAAAGCTCAAAAGTATAAACACAGACGTGAATTTGCACTGACTATAGAATGGGCGGCATTTAACAGTCACAAACTTCACCAGCGATTAGCAGTACTTGATAAAAGTACCCTATTTCTGCACCATCCGTGTTAACAGCCCACCTCCACTAGTCCTACCTGCCAGAGCACCCATGCTCAAAAGCTAGCAGAGTGCGGTGTTATACCCCTACTGGTTTTCACACCAACTGGTTTCCCTAGGTCGTGTTCAACATCTGCCATTGTGGCCTTTCTCTGTCATCAGATTTGTCACACATCACAAACCTATTCCTGGCGATTTTCAAATCGTTTCTGAAATTTACGGCCGCAAAAATGTTTGTTTAAGTAAACACCACATCACAGCCACCTACAAAAAATAAAAGATGTAAAAACAATATAATCATTCAAATTCGGGTCGAGCTGGTTTTGATCTTGTGGAAAAAAATGCATTAAAAAAACACTCAAGTCTGCTGCTCAACGCATTGAGCTACCGAAATTGTGTAAGATAACGCTTCTAGTCAGGTATCGATCGTCTACGTCAGCAACAAGGTAACATTTGTTTTGGCTGATCTTAAACAACTGGTTAAGGATCAGACACTTGCAAGCAGGATGGATCGGATAGATCAATATTGAGATCACGTTCAATTATCACCAATTATCACGATTACTTGTTGATTTTAAGCTGAGCAGCAGTTTTTAATGGAAAGTAACAAGGGGGTGAAGCACATAATATGCAAAAAGTGAATGGAGACAAATAGCCCAACATACTATAGTGGACCAACTGAATGCTTAAGGATTTAATACATCTACTTAGCCTACTAGTCACTCCACATTTTTACAAAGTTGTAGGCTACAGTGTGTTTTAATTGCTTTTAATCTGCTTGTTTTATGTGTTGCTGTATCTGTTTTCATGTGCTAAATGTGCTGGTTTTACTGTAAAGTGTCTTTGAGAAGCCTACCATGAAAAGCACTATATAAATAAAATCTGTAATTTAGCCTACTTTGCCTAAAAGTGAGCAGAGGGAATTAATGTTCCTCAGGAAATGTACCCTGAGGACTAGGCTTAATTTCAAACCTTATTCACAACGCTAGAAAATGTTTTACAACCATATGCACAAATCTCTATAAACTTTGTCTAATTCTAAATATCTTTCTATAATTAATGTTCTTACAGAACAATCATTTTTTCTCTTCTGACAAGGGACAGCACCAAAATAAAAAGACTAAGAAGCATTGTTGCGTTTCCTGTGTGATGAATGTACACTACACTATATATGTAAATAGGCAAAGTTATGGGTCCAGGGATGTAAGACTAATTGAGAAGGTTATGAAACCAAAGTAAGCTATAATACCTAATAAAAAACCATTAGGCCTACATATTAAAGAGTAAACACAAACTGTCCTTTATTAGACAAGGAGAAGCAATAAGAAATCAAATCCTGAATGTATTGGTCTCTGACCAGTCTGCCATTAATGTTATCTGGGAACATGGCTGGATTGTCCCACTTAATCTCCGGAGAGTGTCCTTATAAACCTGAAGCTGCAAAGACCACGGATGCCGCGCTGCTCATCTCTATTTTTACAGAGAGAGTGAAGCGATGCACAAGTCTGCCGCTAGGCACACCAGGCAGCCAGATGGTGTTGCTAAGAACTTGCATATATAACTATTATCAGACCGGCTCTTGTGGCCTCGAAACACTAACGGCCCACCAGGAAAAGTCCAGATTCTTACAATTGCCACTCTGCATCTGGGTGTCAGTGCATTTATAACCATCTAAACAACTGCAATAGTATAGTTTAAATTAAACTTGTGACAACAATAATAAGAAGTAATGCGTGTTAATAAAAATAAGCAGCACAAATTCAGAAGACAAGGGAATACTGTTAAACACATTTATTTTGGATCAGGGCGGCAGATGATTTAACACAAGACTCCAGGATTAATCTTAGCCTGGCTGTTAGCCTGCTCTGGAAAAAAGACTACATTTCCATGTTTACTTGGCTGGGTTTAATTCGACCCGCTTTCGTGCAACAAAGTCAAAACTAAATTCATCCAGGATAAGTTGACTATCTCGGCTTAATCCCTTATCCTGGTTTTGTGCAACAGGCCCCCCGGACTGGTCCTGGACTTCCAACATTGGCCTGGCCTTGAAGGGGACCTACGTCAATGCACATTGTTTACACACTTTGTTACATACATTTTCCACCACGAGCACATTGACAAACACAAATCAACAGAGAACTGAACAGACAAGTGGAGTGAAGCGGCTCTGTTTTCAAGGCTTACGGTGCTCGGTTAGCACAATGACATCATGTTAGATAGCACAAACGATTTGTCAGAAACTAAGTAACAAACGATGCTAACGGCATTAATAACTATGCCAAACGGTGCTCTCACTACTATTTTAATGTTTTATAAGCAACTTGTTTCTTGCAGGATTTTAAATTCATGATAAACTATTTCCCATCCTTCTTCCGATTTCCAGCTGCACTCCCCCCCGTACTACATTACTTGGTACATAACATTAGCTTCGACCTCAAAACGCCTTATGTTTCTCATTCCTACTAACTTATGGTTCCGAAGACGTGACATGAATGACACATGCGGGTAGACCAAGGCGAAAAGAGGGAGATTAGGTAGCGATAGCCAACATATTTGTATAAAAAAAAAGTCACATTTGAATAGTAATTTCAGCATTCAAATAGTATTAATTTTTTTAACTATTCAAATTAATTAGACTTTGGTATTTGTTCCAACAGCCCTAATTCATGACAGCTTCTGGCAGACAACCACACCCTTGACACATGCACCAAGGGATATTACACCCTTACAGGCGACAGCGACCAAATAACACGGACCATGAATAAAATACAGATTTCTCTGGGTTTGAACATTGTTGCAAACATTTGAAACATTTAGGATGATGTAAGTACACAACCTTACAAATATATAACAGGGTCTAGTTGTCTTTTATACATTTTAATGCGGAAAACTTACATATACCTGTAAATGTTCCGTTATGTTTAATGATGTTAGGTAACGGTCACCATCTTAGTTTAATATGTTGTATGCAAACATCTGTTAATCAGCACCAAACACAAAGCTAAGGTTGATGGGACTTACACTGCCATCCTTCTCAATGAGATGTACAATCTTTGTTTATTTGGTAATTTTAACAATATATACAGTATCTATCAATATCTGTTGGCTACAAGATTGCATCAGTAGCAAACTTTGATCAAAATCTGCTCATAAATGTCTTGCCACAGTCTAGCTTGTATAAAGGCTTCAGTTAGTATTGTCTTTTCCCTTGAGGTGTCAGATACACTGTAAACTTTGTAATGATTTTGAGACTGCACAGATGACTCTCACTTTTTCACTGCCTCAGTGTGCTGTAATTGTGGAAAGGACCACTTTAATTTCCTGCACATAGTGTATGATCTGCCCTGCGAATTATATTTTGTCTTATTGGAGTTTCATATATTGTTCTGGAGCTCTTGTAATATTCCAGACCTTTTTATAAAGTTTGGATGTTTCAAGTTTGAAACTGTGAGTACAGAAGTTAATATTAAGCTTAATGCAACATATAAATGAGAGTTGTTTATGAGATTTTCCCTTGTCGCTGGAAGAACCGTTGCCCTCAGGTAGTGTCTAAGCATTACATAACAGACAATATAGGGCAGTGTGGGATGGAGCTGGAAGAGACTCGAGACAAGAAAGCAAGATGTGGATTTCTCCAGAGACCTGCATGAGAAAACAGAGAAATGCTCTTTATGATGCACTGAGAGAGGTTGTTTGACTATCACATAATTGAAAGCAAAATATAGAGTAAGGAATAAAAAGAAAATATTTTGAATACAGAACAGTATTGTGAACTTATGGGTCTTAAGTCAAACTCCTTCCTGTAGTAGCTTAGACAAAAAGATGTCAAAAACTAACACAGTTGTCGTGAGTTGCTAAATGTGCTCTGAAAACTTTTTAGCGCTTAACACATAAGGCATTGTAATATTTAATTATACAAAAAAAAAAAAAAAGGTATGAACTCTGGTGAGTCATTCTTTTCCCTGTCACAGTGAGGCAATCAATGACGGGCAGGCAGGCTAAGAGAAGGAAAGTGTCCATGTTTTATTCACTCTTGCAGAGTGATATCAAGCCTTGTTGGAAGCCCCGTCCTCGTCCCAGGGGCAGAGTGTTGTGGTGTGCTAATGGATTTTGCAACAAGGGCGCATCTCCTGGCGGTTTGAAGATGCAATTATGCCGGTAATGGTAGTGCCACTGCAAAATGAAAGCATCAGCAGGAGCGAAAATGATCATATACAAGACCCGGCAGTGTGCAGCATGACAAGTTTCATTGCATGTCTCTAATCATCACCTAAATAACATTATCTGTACACTGCTGGAGAAAAATTGTATTGTCCTGATGACAAATATACATAACTTCAGATTATAATGATTTTCAACATCAAAATGTAATGTTTTATAGTTGATTAGACGAGGAAGGTGGTAATAAAGTCATGTTTTACTGCATTGAATGGCTATAATTCATGTAATGCCCCATAACGATCCTTGTCATCATAATTGGGGATGAATGTTGTGAGAAAGAGGCTTTCACGTGTCAGAAGAAAATTCTTAGTATGTTCACTCCTTGTACAAAATGTACCGCGAGCTAGAAAACACTTAAGACACAAAAGAGGGGGTACAATATTTCACTCTGAATTCTTTAAAGCATACAGGGAACAGAACATATTTTATCAAGGATTGAATAAAGCAGACAAACTTCAAAGAGGCACAAAGGTAATAATAATTCAAAAGACAATACCAGTAAAATGCTTGACATGAAGGTATCGCATCTGACTGGCTTTGATGTTGAGGTGCAGATTGTCTCTACAAACATGTGTTTCACATGATAAGCACTGTGCCAGGGAGGGAGCTCTACATGCAGCCATGCTCAAAATCTGCTTAGAATGTTTCTTCTCCATTGGAGACATTGGAGAATCATTGTAAAATGAGGTCAGTAAACGTGGACCCCATTTTTGATAATCAGTCTCATGCTTGTTGAAAATCCCAGTTTTACCAGCTGCTGGGGATTGTATCTACATTATCCCTCTCCTAAGATTCTGTGCACATCTAGATACATGATCCATAGTCTCAAAGCCAATTAGATACGATTCAGCAGTGTTTTAATATTGATTCAGCTAATATTCAGTAAGATGTGATATCTTTACTTCAGAAAAAAAAAAAAATCTAAATCTTTTGAGCAGCTACAAAAAAGGAAGATGACATGTTTCTGGGATATTTTAATAACCTGAAATAAATATGAAAGACCTAATGTCAACTGCCACACTGACAACAGTAGACATGGTAAAGGCACTGTATTTATAAAGCATTTTTACATGTTTCATATCTTTCCATTATAATAAATGTATTGCTGTTTTTGGGCCCCTTTACCTCGGGCCCCCAGGCATTTGGCTACCTTGCTTAATGGTGAAGTCCGCTCTTGTTTTTTTTCTTCCTGTGAACCAGAGTGTAGTTCACTGGTGTTTCTGACTGTGATTGGTAGCGGCTTGGGTATGATGCAACTCTGTCATGGCAGGTGTGTTGATGCCATTGGAATCAGGACCTAAGATATAGAGATGGTCCGATACCATTTTTTGATTCCCAATACTGATTCTGATAACTGAACTTGCGTATCGACCGATACCAAGTACTGATCTGATACCAGTGTGTCATATATATTTTATTATGTTTTACAACTTTACACTACTATCCCCGTATGGATGTGATTTCTAACTTTGTTGTCAGCCTGGCTCAGGTTAAACTCTTCGTGAAACATAAACAAATACAAACAATGAATGCCACAGAATTTTCTTTTTTCATCTAGTTTGACAGTCAGCTTTAACTGAAAAGAACTTTAAATTAAATCTTCTTTAGGTTTTATTACGTGGCATCGGTTCTGTGTATAAACTCCAGTGGTGCTCAAGAAAGCTGTAAAAGCAGCAACAACACAGGCCAAGAAATTGTCCCGTTCCAAACAGGCATGTTTTAAAAGGGCACTGACTAGTTCATTCAAATTTTGGTCATAGTTTGATATTTTACAACATGTTCTGAGAAAGCAGGGTTTTCAGTGAAAGTTATCAGCTAGTAAATAAAAATCGCAGGAAAACACAAACCAAAAAGAATAACATAACATGACTTTTTATGGCAGCTTTGATTGGTTGAAAAAAAGTGAGTTTATATGTACTGTAGGTGTACTTCATGTTACAGTGATACAGGTAATGTCCTTTAATGCTCTGTGACCTGTTTAAAAATGCTGTGCACAACTGCTTGAACTTGATTTTTATTAAGATGCCAAAAGGAAAAGATCTAAGTGACTTTGAGAGGATTCAAAAGGCACCCACTGGCCACATGCTCTGAATGGTTTGGTGAGTATGAAAATGATGAATCATATGCGATGGCCTTTACAGTCAATAGATCTCAACCTAGTTGAACACCTATAGGAGATTTTTGAGCAGTGAGTTAAACAGCTCTCTCCCCCACCATATCAAAACATCAAACAAGGGAATATCTTTTGTAAGAATAATGTTTCTCCCTCCAGTAGAGTTCAGAGAATCTATTACAAGGAGAATTGAAGATGTTCTGGAGACTTGTGGTGACCCAACACCTAAAAAAACATCCACTCCTTTAATTCCACACATATCTGCGTTTAGGTTTTGGTCTTGAATAATGACAAGAATAAAAAAATGTGCAGTAGAACCAAGGACTAAATTGAAAAGACATTAAGCAGAATTTCTTCTTCATTGAATTATTTGTGGTGGCCAGCTACAATATTATATATATATATATAACGTTGGCTGTCAAATATTGATTTTCAATTTCTTAATTTGATTCTGTTTAAAATGGGTTAAATCTTGTTTCATTGTAGAGCTGCTCACTGCACACAGAGCATTCCTTCGCTCAGCCCCTCCTCCTTCCCTCTCTGTGACTACGTTCGGACCAGTCAGTGAATGGCCCATCCGTCTCATCTCTGTGCACCTCTTAATGTGCCTTGTAGCTTTACCATCTATCTACTTGGGGATTTAAAAATCAGATATATCGACCGAGATGTATGTATGTATGTATGTATGTATGTATGTATGTATGTATGTATGTATGTATGTATGTATGTATGTATGTATGTATGTATGTATATATATATATATATATATATATATATATATATATATATATATCTTTTTTTTAAAATCCAGAAATGCGTAACAAACAGATTTCCCCAACATTAGTTGTTTATGAGTTCTCAGTAAAATAATGATAATAATTTGTTTTATTGTCACAACAGAGGAACATCCAAATATATTAAAGTTCTGATAAATAAAACGTACAAAAATACAAACAAGATATGAAACTTTGTCCTTGAAGAAAAACACAACAAAAAATATCAGTGTTGCCAACAGGGACATGTTAGACCGCCCTCTGGTGGACATACTATGCAACGCCAACACTCATAACATGGTTGACCGCGGGAAATAAAACCAAAATTGCGACACTCAGCTCCACAAACCTGTGTCGCGGTGGGAGAAGGCAGAATAGCGACACACCCCTTCCAACTCCCAGAGTTATCCTTCCCGTCCAGATCCAATGCTACCACATCTTTAAATTACCATTAGTATTTGTCCTTAAATGGTGCCTTATTTCTGTTTTGTCTGGTAAATTTAGCTTACTGTAAAGATGGCTAAAAGCAAAAGGGGGCACCGGTAACGCTAACAAAGGTGTAACGTCACAATTGGCTGCTGTTCTGACTTGAGTGCCTGGGTTGTTTCCCAACAGCTCAGTAAACTGCGGTTAGTGTCCTTAGCACCGGAATTAAGTCCTGACCCGGATAGCTGATAGCTGGCTAGTGGCTGACTGTGGAGGTGTCCCCGGGCCGGGGCTGTAATGATAGTGGATGATTGCTAGCTGGCTGGGGGCTGACTGTGGATGTGTCCCCAGGGCTGTTGTCAGTTCTTATCTCAACTGAAGCCTTGCAGCGCCTGGAGTCTGAGGCAGAAGACAGGGGTATGCTAGCTTGCTAAATAGCCATTTGATTAGTCATCTACTTTATCTATACTGTTAACATTACTGATGAATTCGTGGGTTGGCCCAGATTTGTTAATCGTGGTCAAAATAATCATACTAAAAATAACTGAGCGTGTTGAACGGGGTCATGATCTTACGTTACCCACCAAGAATTACATTAGCTACTTGTCAACCAGCACCTTTACGGTAGGCACCAAAGCACTTTTCCCCCTACAGGTTGGGAGCGGGACTGTTAGCATTATTCTTATGTCTCATTCCAACAAGTTTATGAACCACTGAAACAATTTTTTAAACATTAATTCAAGGTACAAAAGAATCTTTGGTGTTGGATTGATCAATATTGAAATCAATCAATATCAATAAATAAGGTATCACTGTGTAACTGTTGCAAAGTGGGATGTAACCAATGACAAAACAATGGCATGTGGCAGACAAAAAGTTGTATTACGTTTAATGAGAACCCAAAAATTTGAAAAGAATCAGTTTGTATCGAATCGCGGGTCAAAAATCGTGATTCTAACCAAACCCTGGGTTTGGCGTATTGTTAAAGCCATACTGGTTTTATATTACTGTGTTCAACTAATCAGAGAGATTTCACAATTGAAACAGCTTTTTTTTAAGTATGAACATCTTTGTAGAAAGAAAACTTGACAATAAAATCACTATTATTATTTGAGGGCAGACTATAATGTAGTATATGATTTCTGTTTAGTCATTTTTTTCAGTTTATTTACATAAAGAATATGCAAAGACATCAAAGTTACATTATTCAAAAACAGTTACGTTATTGGTGACGCAGTGTAACTGGCAAACATGACAGCGTTTGTAATGTTCACCGTGATAGATCACCACTATCTGGATCATGTGCTATTAAGTAGAAAAGGGAATTAGAAAATCATCACATTGGTCTAACCCAAGTTTGGAGTTATCAGAGGGAATGTAATATCTCTTTGTGCCAGTTATTTTGGCAAGACAGCGGCAGTACCTGAGGCTGCCTACAGTGCTCCACCGGAGCGTCCCCAAAGTTTCTTCTCACCACCTGCTTTCCCAGCTGTGATGGAGCAGTTCCAAGAGCCCTCTTTAGTATTCTGACATTCACAAGGAAGGGAAAGAAACTTTAGTCTGGCTCCATTTGTTTTTGTAACTCAATAAGTGACATGATTGAAAAGTACAGAGAGTAAAAAGAGGATTGTCTGGGGAGCCTGAGGATGAGGCTTATCGGCAGATTATAGACGCTTCTGTATTTTGACAGGCAGACAGCAGATGCCTTATCTCTGCAACATCTGGAGATGGAGGGAAATTCATGATCTCAATGATATAAACCTTTTTTGTGGTCTTACCCGATTCCCTGCTGCCTCTGGTTATTGTTTCTCTCCAGACCCAGACACTTCTCCCGTGGGTGCCAGTATAAGCCGTCCGTGGAACTCATACATAACCAATATGCCTTTTCATGTTTGTTTGTATTCTCCCATTTGGATGCTTATCGCAGGTGAGATTGAGCCTGTTCTGTGAAATACTGACATTCCACTTGACTTGCTCATTACAAGAAGGTACATGAATATTAAAACACCCTCACTGCTCAGTGTCAGTGACTGGCAGCTCCATTTGGATGCCTATTCTGTCATAAATAGGACGGAGAAAGAGTACACGACCAAAATCAATAAATTTTCTCTGTGCTTCTTTATTCTTACCAACAGCTTGATTCTATGGTGGTGTCAAAAATAAGACCCTGTGATAAATGTTTTTCACACTAGGAATCTAATCTTGGCTATGTGAAAACACTGGTTGGCCTCTGCACTGTGTTAAGCTGGTCTACGAACCTGCGATGTTGGACTGGGTGAATACAATGACTTATATGTAATGTTCATGTGAAAAGCATACTTAACACAAAACTAAACAATCAAGAGGTTGGTCATAACTAGATGAAAGGGTAGAGAGACACTGTAAGCTTGACATTTCTCAGTTATTGTCAAAATAAATCCAATTTCAAAATACTGAATGAAGTTTAGAAAGAATAAAGAACGCAAACATCATCCTCAAAAGATGATGAAGTCATTGCATAATAATTAGCAATGTGGGAAAGATGTTTGCTTACGCCAACAGCTAAATTCACAATAATCTGTCCAAATAATTTGTTACAAATAAAACAGCTGGTATTAGCTTGTTTGTAAAAAAATTCACAATTTGCAAAGTGGCATGCTGTGTTTGTGAAAAACAGCTGCAAAGGATGAGAGACTACAGATTTGTTTTCAATAAATTTCCTTTTCTATATGTTTATGCCTGTTAAACAGGTACTTGTAAGTATTGATTAAGTTTGGGCTTTTTACTTACAACGGTCACTGCACACACAGTAATGAGCGTAATTTGTTACATCATTGTCATCTGCACCAGGGGTCGTTGCTAATCCTCTATGTACCGTTTCAAGTTTGGTACATGTGCTACATGTAACACACTATACATCTCTGCTTTGCCTTGTGTGAAACATGGACTTTGCCATTCAGAATGCTGTCCATCTTCCAAAATTCAAAGCTTGAATACAAATAATTTACGTTTGAAGCTGCATGGCATTATGTCTGGTTTACCATAGCGTTGTACAGTGTGAGTTATATCCTCTTGCAATATCCCTATGGAATGTAATCGGCTGTGACTGAGTAATGTGAACAGTTTTATGTTTTATCTAATTCAAGTCATTATTAAAATATAATTATTTGGCATAGGGCACATTGGAAAGTGTCATATATAAGGTTTCTGTCAATATTTTTTGATATAATAAACTCGTGAAGCTATTATTCTAAAATAGGACAAATTTATTTGAATCCTGCTCTCAACCCGGAGGGTTAAACAAAGCTGACACAAAGATCCTCTTCAGTGTGGTGATTAGGACGACTTATATGTCAAATGAACATAGGGCAGAATACATTTGGATGGGTGATACACATAACCACGACTAATGATAAAGAGTGTTAAACCCGACATGTTAACTCTTAAATCCCAGCGGCATGGACGGGCATTGTGGGTCTAGACCCGCCCACTAGGTCAACTTTGCCCACCCTGGACGAGCCCTGTCCTTGAACTAACTAAATGTAAAAAGGTTATTACATGCGACTTTCTTGCTGAACTTAGCAACTTTTAAGACCCTTTTTGCAACTTGCTGCTCATCTCAGTCAGCAGCTGCGGCTCATTTGTCAACAGCACACCATCTCACCCTCCATCTCCTCTCTTGCCATGCGCACAGTGGGCAGGTGTGAGTTACTATGCTAATGGAGAGCTTAACCCTGAAGGTTTTAAATGCTTTAAAAAAGAGCTTGTTTATTGAAGAAAATCCAAGCAGAGATTCCCCACAGACCCCCTTACAGAGGTCCAGGCTAGGCCTGTTTATGTTATGTTTCCTTGTATCACTCTGCTGGTCCGAAATCAGGTCAACACATCTTGGCCGCGCCCCAGAAAATAATTACATTTCCACTGACCTGCTAAATATATTAAGTGTCAATGACTTCAGATCAGTGATAATTCAGCCCAGGAAATGAAATACACATGACTTTGTGCTCGACGTGTATGCTGCGTATAGACAGAGAGGATGTGCTTATAATTGTATAATCAGCCTGATCGATATACTCACGTGCCAGCGCCGCATGTTATATTTACATTGGGCAAGCTCAAGAACATAAAATACCCACTCACAGATTTATGTGTGCCATCGGGTCTGTGTCAACTGCAAATTTTGGTTTAACCAACTTCCCTGTAATATGATCAATCATGTAGACCTCATAGTACAAAGGCAAAGGCAAAGTTTCCAGTTACTCAGTTTCCACCTTGGTAATGGAGTGAAATTTCAACAGCACTTTAAATGTTAAATGTTTGATGTACAAGAAGCATCCAACACCCAAAGAGTGGGAAATGTCCTTCTTTGCAAAAGGCAGAAATAGAGTCAATGGGGTCTGCATGTCCAACTAGTCTCTCTGCTCCTTCACACTTGCTGGTACCAGGATGAACGAGGCCCTAATGGCAGCTGAGGGACTGTGCTGCTAAAACAGGAAGGGATGCCAAACCTGTGTTGTTGCAGAGAGCTGGCTTAAGGGCATTAGTCATTCACAGCAAATATTTGGAGGTGTACGGGGTTGAACTATTTTGTATGTACTGTGTGCGTGCATCAATAAGGAAGTCTGATGACGATGTTATGTAGGATTTTTGAATGTATGTTAGTTGGCTAATTTATGAGGGTGCCATTTTATGTGTGAGCTAATATTGCGCATCTGTTCATTTGCAGAGCACCGTAGTTAAGTAAAAGTAGGTCAAGTTGTAATTTACTGCCCCTACTAGTGGCAGAATGTAATACTGTCTATTTACAGAGGGCATTCAAATGTATGTATGATCGTTTCTATGTTAACTGTTGGCCTGTTGGTTGTTAATCTAGACCAATGTTTTGCACTTTTGCTTATTTGTTTGTTTGTGTGCACAGAGCACGTAATCTATTGCCAGAAGAGACTACAGGTAAAGTAGTGAGGGCAGAGCAAGAAGCAAGAGAACAGCAGAAGAGATCAACGAAATGGCAGAGTTTGAGGTTAGCATCGAATGCGACAATGAGTGGCTCAATTTTGAAGGTTGCGCATACCTATTTGAACTTGAATACATGGACGGGGAGCTACAACTAATAGAGGAGAATCGGAGAGCTGCAGAAGAGGCGGCAGGGGATCTGGAGGTCTTAGACACACCAAACAGATGTGCAGGGGACTGGTGGTGTAGCTGTGGACACTGTCAGCCCACGGCTACAGAGGAGGAGTGTTTGTGTTGTCGGGAGTCAGACATGTTTTGACAAGGCCTGGAGAACTCAGAGGCATGCTGTCCTACAGCCACTAATAAAACCCTGCTGTTGTACAGACATTTAACGTGCTCAAAATCAACTGGAGAAGAAGACTAGGGTTGGATACCAAACCCTGCACCTTAACCAACCGAATCACATGGGTACTACAGAGTATTGGTTCACGTAAAGTCAACCAGTGCCATATTTCGGTACCTACGATTAAGCGCAAGCTTATCTGTCCTCCCTTCATATTGACAGAGAGCAGAGGTCCGACCCACACACACGCGCAGAGGTGCGGATGGGGCAATCTACGTCGGCTCTGCAGTCACAGTGAGACATGGCAATGCCGGCAAAGTCGTTTTAAGTGCGGTGACAGTTTTTTCAAAACTTCACGCAGACACCTTTCACTGTGATATGATATTGATGACAAGCCAAAAGCAGCCGCGGTGCTGTTGATGTTACACTTCCTCTGGACTAGCAGGCACAACGGTGGTTTCTATGCCCTGGGACTGACTGGGTTGAGGTTGTAAGGCAAGGAAACTTTATTTCTACAGCACTTTCAGCAACAAGGCAATTCAAAGTGCCCTACATAAACATTAAAAACAATTAAAAACAGGCATGATAAAACAAAACAGACTAAACTATAATATACAAATACAAGAATAAAAGTTACAGTGAGTAAGAAATTATTAATTATTCAATTTAATAGGTTGTAGGGACAGGTTTAGCAGGAGAGAGGGAGGGATTTTATTTGTATGTTTTTCCCGTCAGATTAAAATATTCTAAATAAATAATGTTCTAAACAAATAGGTTTGGAATTATTTTTACAATTGAAGTTTGTTTTTGGAATTACAGAGAGAAAGTACCAAAAAAAAGTACCGTTGGGTACCGGGAACCTGATTTCAGGTACGGCAATGGGACTAGTATTGGTTCAGATGTGAAAGGTACCCAATCCTAGAGAAGACCTGTTCCAGAGGGACCCGACGGCCAATTATCTGCCAAGGTCAACACTTAAAAAGTATTTCAAATATCATCCGGTAATCAATAAAAATTTTATGAAGTGTTGAATTCACTAGCTTTTCCCTCACACTTGTGAGTTTTGTGAAAGGACTTTTACGGGCTTTTCCTAAATCAAGGAAGTGACGTCAACGTAGTGGTAGCAGCAGAGAGTAGAAGCCATTAGGCAAGTGCTATTTAAATACCTGGTGTACTTACAAACTTTGCAATGCCTTGTTTTATGAGTACCGAGCCTATTTGTATTACTGTAGAAGTTTGGTACCATTCCAGGCATTATTAGTGTGGTACTTTACAAGATACACCTTTGGTTCCATTAGCGCCTGCACTAAGCGATTTGTCTGATAGTGCTAACTCGACCAATGTAAGACCAAAAGGGGAAAAAGTTTCCGGGGGGGGGGGGGGTGTTTGGCTCAAGATCATGATGCAATGATCCTAGGGTGAAATTACTCCAAACAATCCCTTTAAGCATCAGCTAAATTATGAGCAAGATTTCAGTATGTTCCATTTAGTGGAAGAGGAGCGATATGAGATGGACAGCAAGGTTTTAAAGATAAATAAGTACCAGTGGTTATTACATCGATGTGGAAAGCCAATTGACCTTATCATACAAAATGTAATGGTAAATATTGTAATCATCTACATTAATGAAGACAAGAGAGGAATGAACAGAATCTAAAAGTGGAGGCAGCAGCATGACATCACTATAATCCAGAACTGATAGGATAACTGCTTCAGCAGTCCTCTACCTACAACTCACAAAGCAGCTTATTGAGTTTCTTTGCAAAGAGACAAAGCTTTTGTAGCAATTATTAACAAGGCAGTCTATACAATTTTTTAAATGTCCACATATAATGGAGACATTTGGATGACAGATTATAGACTTCTGTGAACCCAAAACAGGGTGAAGGAATTGGAGTACACATGACAATCTGCTCATCTGTGTCAATAAAAGGTTTGGCTGATCAGTTTTCCGGCTACCAATGACAATCCAATATTGTCTCTGACCAGCTTTATTTGACAGCAATAGCAATAAAATACAATGAGATATCCTGACAAATGGAAATAACCATACAAAGCTGAATGTCGTAGTGGGTTGACAGTCGCTTATAAAGCTGCCAATCTCATTTGACAAATCTCCTAATTATGGGAGGACAAACCCCACAAGATATTGGAAAATTAGAAAGAAACAGTGAGACCGATCCCAGCGATGAAACACAGAGGAAAAATATCAACACAGCAATGCAGCAATGAGGCAAACACAAAATAGTTATTGACACAAGCAAAGCCAAAACCAAGAACATTGTGTGTGTGTGTGTGTGTGTGTGTGTGTGTGTGCGTGTCACATCTCAGCAACAGAATGCACAGCAACAATTCAACACAGCAGTACAGCAATGAGGTAAAAAGATAGCAAATTGTTAGACACAAGCAAAACCAAACCCAACAATTTAGTGAGTGTGGTGAGTGCAAACCATCCAAAGCTCAATCCACCAAGCAAAAAAAAAAAAAAAAAAAGACTTCAGTTCAGCACAACACAGTTCTGCACAAACAACATGATACCAAACTCAAAGTCAGATCAGCCAGGACTCACATATTCCACACAATCTAAATGTTAGCATCTGTGATCACAGTTCAAACATACAGCAATGACTATGTAAAGTATTTACAGGGGGTGCCGACTGTACGGTAGATCGTGAGTCAGTAAGTCAGTCAGTCAGGTAGGTTTGAAAGTTTGGCTTCCTTCCTTCTCAGGAAATCAACTCCAAATTTATTACGTTTGAAAACTGGCAGTTAAGTAAAGTTGGCACAGGATTTTAGAGTGTGACAACACAATGGATAAGGTCCTCCATGGAATTAAGTGGTTAAACTGACAGTTACTTCCTCTTTTGCAGGGGTATATTCAGAGTTTCCCTGCTGTTCCTTTCAGAATTGAAAATGGAAGCTTTTTTTGACAACTCTGAGGAGGAAGACATTAAGGTAGTACAAACGGGAACGTGGGGCTGGTTGTGAGAGATTGTGGGGCAATGGGTTGTACTGTACTTTCCCTTCTTGCATTTAACAAGGATAATGTATTCCTCAAGCCTTTGTTGTTTCCATCCGATCATCTGAGTGCTGGGTTGAGCAGTTTTAAATGCCCACAGGGGGAAAGTATGTTACGTCACCACAGTAAAGTGGCAGCCCTTCAGATCAGTCCACCATTTCTTCAAAAAGGGTCCACACTACAATAAGACATTCCAATTGTTTTTTAAAACTTGACCAGAGGAAGGGGAGAAGAACCTCACGCCTCACATTGAAGACGATTATAGAGGTGTTCTTCCCAAGACTTTGAGACAATGATGTTGTCCGTGTGCACAAAAGAGATGACCTCCTTTAATTCTCCAAGCCATTTGCTTCAGCTGGGAGTTGCAGTAGCATTCCTCAGTCCAAAAGTCCTGAGCTTGAATTGGAATGAACAAATTGGTCAGATGACTCCTGTTATTTCTTGTACATCAACATTGTCAGTGCATCATGACAGTACCTGGTAATTAGACCCAGGGCAGCCTGTTCTCATGAACCACAATCTCTGCCAAAATGCCCGGCAGTTTGCAGTGCTCTGTACGCGGCTTACAGTGCCCTATTCTTGGGTAACTGAACCACCAAACAACAACCGGCAGCTCGCAGCGCTCTATACCTGGCTCACAGCCACCTATTCTCAGAGAAACTGTCCAGCATCTCTTGGATTGTGGGAAAGGGAGTAGGCATCTGTCACTGTGTCATTCATGTTTGTTAAATTCACACAGTATAGGACGCCTGGATAGCTCACCTGGTAGAGTGTGCACCCCATGTACAAAGGATCAGACCCTGTTGCAGCAGCAACAGGTTTAACTCTGAGCTGTGGCCCTTTGATTCATGTCAATGCTTCTCCCTCTCTCTCCTTTAACATATTCAGCTGTCCTATATAATTAAGGCCTAAAATGCCCACAGTATCTAAGTTTTCTTTTTTGCAGGTGGCAGCTAACATATCCAGCCTAATTATTGGTTTCCCCACTTGTAAAAAATGCACATGGCTCACATGGTAGTCGACTTGCTGTGTTTTTTAAATCTCAATAGCTTATTCACAGTAGAGACTCCAAAGCTGGCATGCCATGTAAGGGGTTAACGTTCCTGAAGATTAGCTCGATGACTGCAACTTTCTGTTTCAGTTTTCCACCAGTGACATTAGGATAGTAGAGTTGTCTATACTGGAGAGGCTATGTCTGAATAATAATCCATTCATTTGAATTCTTTTTTCTTTTTATGGTTTCCAAACAGTATCGGGACTAAACTTTGACATCTACCCATCTAAGATCCACTCAACATCCTCAGATCTTAACTATTAGTCAAAATAATCCATAATAATCCATGTGTCAAAGTCTTTCCTGGCTGGTGACTACTTGGAGAGAATTGGCAAGGGTTTCTGTGTGGACGGATATTTAAGGGGTTAATTTCATCATTTCCTGTGACATTGAGTCCACACTGTGTGTTAATTTCCAGACTTCATTTTGCGGGTGCTCCCTTGAATGCACCATTAGGGTCATGAATTCCTCAATATCCTTTAATGTCTCTGTATGATGATAGATTAGTCACCAGTTCAGATGAACTGATTTCTCATGAAAACCTGATTTAATGAAGGTTTTATTGTATTTGGAGTTTCTTCTTGTGATTTATTGGTGCATTCGTACATTTGTAAGTACTTGACATCTCTTCTCCAAAAATGCATTGACAGATGTCTCAGTAACCTACTGGCAGCTTTCCCTTGGTTCGGTCCATCAGAGTCACATTGGACTTCAGCTCCACCGTGTGTAGGATCATTATTCTTATTCTTTCTTGTGAAAACACATCCAGTAAATTGGAAGCTCCAAGCGTATTCTTCAAATCCTCAAACTGATGTCCCACAGTCCTCTGCTGTGCCAAGGCCATTGCCACACGTTGAATTTAGCTGCAGATAATAAGTCCAGGGTTTAGTGAGTTGGGGAACTGGGGTGACACTTTTTGACTCTCTTTTGAAGGGCACCAGTCAATGTCATATCTGATGAATTGTAGTTATGGGTTGTTGATTGTACAGTTGTCTCAGTCAAGTCAATGGCCACAAAATATTAGATAAAGCAAACCATAAACCAAATCCCAGCAACTAACAAATGTATCAACAAGGCATACGAAGTTTAATTCAACTTTTAGTTGTTGTTGACAAAACCAGAACCAAAAATATACGGTGTGTGCAATGTATGTGTGTATTTGAATGACACAGTTCAATAGCCCAGAGTTCACTCCAGCCAGTTTTCCCTTCAAAACACATTCAGTTCAGTTCAATCCAGTTCTGCACAAACAATAACACATCAAACATAAAAAACAATTCCAGGTTTTGCAGCGGATCCCAGAAAACAAAACTCTTAGTTCAAAAAGTAAGTTTTAACAGTTGGTACTTACCATAACGCAGACGGTCCTTCAGTCAGGTTTGTAAGCTCGGCGTTAGCTCCGCCTCGAGGCCGGGACCTCAATAAATCCGACTGGGGAAAGCGATCCTTCCATCGACTCTACTGCTTTGAGGCGCCTCCAGAGATGGTGGGTGTTTGGCTCCATACGCGGAACAACTTACGCGCACCAGCAGGCGGGTGCACACAGGTGATTTGGGCATTGTCCTCCACAATCATAATCATTCACATCATATTCATCTTCTTCTTCTTCGCGGTTTTACGGCAGCATGCATCCAAAAAGTTGCGTTGCTACCGTTCCTCCACAATCACTTCCGGCTGGTGGTTTTACAACTAATTGGATTCACAGCGCGCGGGCAATACAGGACGTTTTGATTGGATTGTTGGATGAGCGTGGGCGTAGCCCTGCTGCTGGGAAACACGAACTGTTGGCAGGTAACATCCGAATATAGCGGTGATCCCCATACGTTTAAGAATGGTTTTGTTTCTTATTGTTTTTCTAAATTAATTAAAATGACTCTTGGGCACAAATAACCACCATGAAACCATTTTATTATTATTATTTTACTATTTTTTTATATCCATGTTTTTTTAATACATGCTTTATTCTTTATGTAGGCCTATTTTTTGCTGTCTTTTTTATTTTTTTTCTGTTATCCTAAACATTTCCGTTATAAATATTCTGCACCACATATTATCCTGTCGATATGTTTGTAAATGTGTTACCCACAAGACCACAGTGAACCTGGGCATTTGGGGCCTGTTTGTGTCTGGGGCATTTGCATTGTACTGATGCTGCGTTCCAGGCAACCCGTGAAAGTGCCCTGGAACGACAATCAAACCTGGAACTTACTACTCGTAAACCAGATCGTTGTACTCCCAGTTACAGTTTTTGACGTCACCCACACATACATAACAATGGCGACCCCGGTTGATGCTGTACAGATGCAACTGATTAACAGAGAGAAATAGAAAAAATAGACTTAAATAGGCAACGTAAAGTAATTCTGCACTTTGTAATCAAAATAATATACATACAATTGAGTACTACTAGCTTACAGGTTACTTATTAAATGAAACCAAAATATTTTGCAGACTAGAAGTCACTAGTATCAGCTAGTACTAGCTAACGTCAACGTTAGGTAGCTGCTAGCTAATGCAACCAATTGTTAGTCGTTTGAAGTCATAACTTAGGGGTTAAAAACTTTGTTTGCACATAGGTCACTTTGCAACAAGTAGCATATAAGATGCTAACGAGAGACTTTTGTAATGTCAATACAGTAAAACGTTTTTTAAATGACTGCTAGCTTTGCTACAAGCTAGCAATCAAACACAACAAAGGCTGTCACTGGAATGGCTTTTTGAGCTAACATTAGCAATCAAACAATCATGGATAGCTAGCTAGATATATAGCTTTTTGAAGTGATTCCCATCTTCTGTCATTGTTTGTAATGAGAAAAGTTTATTTCATGGATTTCACAAATTTCAGTATGACAGTTATTTCCTAAACCTTTTAAATCTGAGCATGTGCAACTAACATCTGCACTCGACCCGAGCCGTTCTGACTCTACTCTGAAAAAAACCAAGTAATTGATTATCTTACAACATAAATGTGACTAAGTAATTTGGGGCCTTGGCTTATTTGCTGTTTTTAAGACAGAGAGCTGTAGCTGCAAGACACAGATGTCATCCATTAATGCTACGTCATCCATCAGTCAGATACAGCTACGACCGTACACCACTCCTTCTGTGCTGTTAGCCTCTACCCCAGCCTCATCTTTTATCAGCACTTACAGTATACATTAGTGCTATATGATTCTGTGTAGGATAAGTGGGGGTATGTAGTGCAAGTTGTCTTTATAATTGCTTCTTTGTGAATTCTGGGATCGGAGCCACATACTTTATCATAATGAGAGTGCCTGACTGGAAGGATCAAAATGGCATTGCACCCATTCAGTACTTTGTTTTATCGTGAACTCCAGTAAACCTGCTTTACATTTATAATCAATAAAGACCTATGAGACTGAATGAGTTTCAAACTCAGAAAAGCAGTTGGCATCTTCCAATATTTGAGTTTGTGTTCTGTATTGCTAACATTCATTAAGCCTTTGTTATTAAGCACACGATGACACAAAGTTACACTCATTAATGATAAAGCATCCATTTCACACTGATCATCAATGCCAATTTTAGCAAGCATATTGTGCTCAAAATGTGTTGCTTTGAGAATTGTGAGGGCCGGTGTAAACTAATTAGCTAATTAAGTGGCAGGTGCTATAGCTAAGATACAACAAACATTTAGTTGAACGTCACAAAAGTAGTTGATACTGATTCCTCCTAAGTCTTAATTAAAGAGTTAATAAAACTTATAGGAGGTGTATGACACCATCAAGTCTCTGAAGCAGGTGTCCTACCATATGCTGCATTAATTATACAAAATCTTTAATGACTTAAAATACCAATCGTTACTGAGCTTTATGGCAATATGCCTTCTATCCATTTTCTCTGGCACTGCTGTTATTTACAGCACACATTACAATCTAAATACCATTCCAATTTAATTTATTTATATGAGTGTCTGAGAAGTGAAATTTCATGATCTGGGAGGCTCAGGGATGATGTGAGATAGAGAAAATCCAATTGCTTTCAAGTTTTCTCCATGTACAACAGAATCAGAGGCAGGCCAAGAATATAATAGTCAGATGAGATTATTTTCTGTAATGCCATACCACAGCAGCCAGGACATTAAAATTACCTCAATTCAAGGCTGGAGAATAGGCCAGAGGCCTGATTACTGACCATGCAATTATTGTCAAACTTGTAGTCTGTTACAGTGTATGTGAGAGCGGGTACATGCTGTGTACGTAAAGCGGACCTTCTGCTCTCTGTGTGGAGGACTTTCAGCACCACGGACAGCACCACTGCAAAGGGCAACTGAACCAGAGAGGACCATGAGCGCGTCCTGAATGCCACACACCGGGCTCCCAACTAATAAGCATGTCTTAGTTATTCTGAAAGCCTGGACGGTCACTTTTACATCAGGACAGGAGGATGGCGGGCAGGAAATGTGCTGAAGTGGTCACTAAGTTAAACCACAAGCAAGTCACCTCTGTTGTTGGGGAATTCCTGTCTTCCCTGTGGCTGAACAACACACTACCAAACTCAAGGCATGGACAGGCTACATCATTCATTTAAGTAAAACTACAAAACATTCACAATTTGTAACTTATTCTAATGTAACAATTGAATAAAACTTCTCAAATGTAAACATTATAAGAAAACAACTAAACATACCAATCCTAACCTAACCTACCTCCTTCCAACATGTATTATTACATTACATTCTAAATAAATACACAATGCTACTATGCTAGATTGACACCAAACACAATTTTTAATACAATGTATATTGATTTTTTTCTGAAAGTTGAAACTAGGGTTTGGAGTTGCAAATTTTGGGGCATATACCAGCTAGGAGGATCTAACGAAAATATGCTATTGATGCATTATAAGAAATGTAAGATCCGTTGACCATGTTAAGGACTGAAAGTCAGGATATCTCAACTTCTGTTACTTTGAGTTTCACCATTCTGTTTTAATCTGTCTCTTGTTAGTCCCCCAACGTTATGGAAGTGTAACACTCAATCACTGGAATATCCATTTTAAAAATCCCCAAAATTGCCATTTAGATCATTCGACTTTAAAAGTCTTCATTAAGTCTGAGTAACCCTGAACGTAAAATATTGATGCATTATTGGGAATTTGATCAAAACATCACAGATCAATTCTACAATAAATGTGCTATGTGATCAAACTGCAACATTTATCACTAAGTTATGATGTATGTAAGGGTGTCTTATTTTATGTACCCACTGCACAGCGTAATAGCCATACAGCTATACATCCACAGTTCATTCTAATAATCAGTGAGTTTTGTTTTTAATGTGGGGATGCCTGCTGTTTTATGAACTTCGAGCTTGTCCACACACATGGATAATTTTTTGTTTGAAGGGTAGATGAACCTCAGCTGACCCCAGCTCTGGAGGGTGACTGGGGGGCTGTGGGTGGTGATGCTTGGCCCTCTGAGCCAGGACATGGAGTCTATGTGGGCTCAGGGCACAGAGACTGGGATGACCACAAGGAACACAAAGTACTATCAGAGTCTACAGTGCCAAAGGATCAAATACTGACTTTCATCTTATTTAGAATAGCAAAGTGCGGTCACAGAGGGGTCCGAGCTTAAAGGAAATGGCAGCTTGTCCACAGGCGGGAGGAAAAACTGAACATAAATGGTAAAGGACAGCTGATGACAACACAGTCAGCAATGCTAAAATAATTCACATTAGACTATAGACTGTAAAATCCACAAGGCATGCTTTACTTTGTTGTGTAGCGTGCAGATTTCATTACTGGTTCACAGTTCTGACCAGTCCTGAAAACTGCCACGCAATGCTCCAAAAATAAAATAAAAACAGACTTTAAAACCTGTAAACTAGTCAAGAGTACTTTCAGCATGCCCAAGAAACATCTAATTGTGGTGCTTCTATTTTCTTGTGTTAGATTCCTTTATTCCTCAAAATTACAGACCTAATTGTAATTTTCAGATGCAGGAACTTAACACAAACTATTTTGTTGTCATTGTCACAACATTTGTTTCCAAAGTTCTCTAACTACATTGGAAATTAATTTAGGGACTAGTTAGCATAACATGTTGTGTTTCAGGGGTTGCCTGCGGTGCTTTTGATTGTGATTGGTCACATCAAGATCAACAAACAGTAACAATCTGTTTACTACTGCATCAGTATCAACTAAGATAGCCAATACATTTAAAAAGGGCAACTTCTTCTATGTTGTCTATCCCAATGGATTACTTCATTTGTCCACTTAACAGCGGATACAAATGATGTCATAGGTCCTGCCTTTGTCCTTTTTAATGGCATAAATCCAAAATAACCCATTTTCTAACCACTCATTGACAGGAGAACCTAAACAAGTCTCCTAGAAGTTCAGGTTACGTTCCGTTCCTGCTAGATGTAAGTACCTCACTTCCTATTCTTACTGCTAAAAAATGCTATTAAGCAAGCCATTAATTCTTAAGGGTGAAATTTCCACACCTCATTTACAGATTTTTCCATGTTGAACAAGAATAATATTCGGAGTACTACATTAAAGCAGTAATCTTTTTTTTTTTTTTATAGAAACTTGGGGGCATAAAATCACACACCCATTTGAAGGCTTTAAAATGTCAAGAAAAACACAGAAAAACATTAGCATTTAAATGGAGCTGTGTCTTTGTCCACCTGATGAATGAACATGTCCAATATTCACTCCCCTTTTAGCTCAGTTTTGGTCTCCCCTAACTCCTGAGAAGTATGATTGGGTCTTTAGCTCCTGAAATTAACTTAAAGGCACTAAAATGCTCTGTTAAGCTGAGGAGAACTGGATGGAGAACTGGACAGAGATGGATGATAATTATCTGTGAGACTTTTTACATCTCACATAGTCATTTGAGCCATTGTGGATACTCTGTAAATGTATTGAGCAGTGCAGCTTTGAATTACTTGTTAAAATTACATTTGTAGCACAACACAGGGTGTAGATTCATCTTCCGGTGTCAAAACACGTCTGACAAAAGTTGAAATAGCAATCCAGTTGAGCAAACGGGCATATTGGCAGCTGACTGTTATTGACAGAGGAATTTCCTGCAGGACTGGGTCAGCAACAAAGCCGGAAAATCCCCAGGGGCCTAATTTCTTGCTTTAATGAGTTCCTTGCTGACAGCAGGAAATGGGGAATGATGTTAAGTGAGAGCTTTCCATTCTGGGTTGGATTTTATGAAAGGTTCTGATCTGCCTCCACTCTGCTTAAAGATATTACCTGAACTTTGACCCCTCACTTGATAGGTTGGACACACTGGCAAAGGCCCAATTTATCTTTGAGGAACCTGCCGTTCACTCATGAATATTTACAATATTCCTAATGCGGTGCACTAAGGTCAATAGGACTGTACTTAGTAATCAACATTGAAGCTATAGGTTAATAACTGCAATTCTCCCGGCCTAATCTTATTAGATAAGATGAAATTTCCTGTTATAGTCGATCACAGGGATTCAGAATCAAAGTTTCCTAACTAGATAGTGGCTCTGACACATGCTGCTTTTAAAAGCAATGTGTAAATGTAAAAGGACGTGGCATAGGCGGGAGGCAGCTTTGTAGTGTCTCTGATGTGACTGACAATATCTCTGTACATCCCAGCCTCCCTAAGTGGCTGCTCACTCTGATGTGCAGCGGTTAAAAAACAGATAGGTCTCCTATAGGTCTGAATGTGTGAAATCAATGGAAAAAAGAGTAGACCTCTTGGCTTTGAACACAATGTTTCCATTGTGCTGCTTTACCTAATTATGCCCGGCCTTTCTGCTGACAGACGGAAAGTGCACTGTGACTCAATAGTTCCTTCCCTCTCTCCTTTCTAATCGTTATTTATATCAACCAGGAATCCGGTGTCTGATTTTTCAAAAAGACTTGATTAAACCCAAGAAATGGGACATGATTTCCCATTTAAAATTCCAAATAGGCTAACACTTAAGTAATTTAAATCCCCTCTGCCGTTAGTGCGGTTTCTATCTGCATCAGATTGAATAATTTCACCTTAACAGCATCAATCATTTGATTTCAGTTTGATAGCAAGCTAATTTAGTGGTAGCACCCTTGTGAGTGTGTTTACGTCTAAAGGTTTGCCAATCACAGTACAGAATGTACTGCTGCTGGTAAATAAAAATGTACCTTCTAGATTACTCTTTTTGAAAAAGGGCTGTAAACGAGAAATTAATGTTCTTGTTTGCATATTAGTTCTCCATTAGTGTTAAAAAACTTTTCACTAGCACCTTCAAATATGATCCTATTATATTATCTAGCTTGTGCTGAATACAACAGATGTAGTGTTCCCTGATTAAAAGGGGATATTGGGTAAAAGCTCAACGTTGCTAGAGTCAGCTAGTGTTTGCAAACTTAGGTGGATATTGCTTATGATCTGTCAGCCACAAATGTTTGCATGCTTACACACCAAATCAGTGGTTCCCAAACCTTTTCTCTCTGCCCCCGTTTTCTAGATACAAATGTGTTTATGCTGTTTACAAATGGTGTTGTTTGGTGTAGCTTCCTCATCTGCTTTACCTGGCAGTCCTTTCACAAACTTGCCAATGCTTTGCTAGAAGTTCAGCAGAACCATGCATTATTTACAGTATTTATACTTATTGTTGCCGTGCCCCCATCCCCCCCTAGGGGGTGCGCCCCCAGTTTAGGAACCACTGACCCAAACTAAGATGGTGAACATGGTAAAAATGATGCTTGGCATCAGCATGTTATTGCAGCATGTTTCTTTTAATCTATCGACTTGCTCGGTTGGTTGTAGTGCTATCCTTTTGCGTGCAGAGGGAATTTAAAAGACAACCGTTGGATTGAGCCCTGCCAAGGCTGAGCTCCCAGACTCAACATCTTGATGTGGGTCTGGCTTGTCAGGCTACCTCTCTTGCCTTTTCATTAATCTTGACAACATCAAAGACACAACTCATTCCTTCCTTACTTTTAAAGAGCATCAGTAATGTAACATGTCTTGAGTCTTTTATGTTTACTGACTCAGGCCTGGAATTTGTCAAAGCAGCATATGGCATGCACAAATCATCCCCCTTCTTGCCCAATGGACCACATACTGCTTGGATTTTGAGAAGGCATATATTAGTAGTATATGTACAAAAAGAAAGGAAAAAAAAGCTCTGACTCTTTCAAAAACTTCTGATGACAAAAACATGAATTCCTTTAATGCGGCACTTGTTTTGTGTCAAGCAGCGAGGAAATTCACTCATCTGGATCAGACCTCTCACTTAATATTGGTGGCTGTACAGTTATCAAAAATTTTAAAACCTCTGTGTTACCTTTGATCCAATCTTCTCATTTAACAAGCCCCAGAAAGCAAGAGCATGTTTTCATCTCAGAAAAACCTCCAGAATCTTTAATTCCCTTTCTACCTTTTTCTGATGTGATAAGACTAACCCATGCTGCTGCAGTGAATGACACTGCGGTGGTCTCATCTATAGAGGCATAAAAAAGTACACATTAAATATCTGCAGATAGAATATGCATGCATATGCATATGATCATACAGTTCTCGACTTTGTTATTCACTCTGTGTAACTGCATCTGTCATAAATAAATAATATACATATTCAATAAACCCACATGCACTCTTTAGGGGAGGGGGGATCAATTATTTTGGAACAGCTTTCGATCTACTAGTAGTTGCTCCCCTTTTTTCATTTCTTGACTTAATTTACAGTTTCAATTTAGGAATTTAGCTGACACCCCTATTTGAGGTAATTAACAGTGGGGAAACGAGTAGAGTTCACAAATTGTTCAAGGACATTTACATGTCATTTGCAACAGACATCATTTGTAACCGTTGATGAACCACTGACCCAGTTCTTGGATGATCTCTATGCTGAAGACCAGCGTATCTTTATACAATAAATTAGCTTTTCTGCAGTGTTTTTTTTCTTCTGGTGTAAACCTCTGATGTTTGCGGAGACAGGTAATTAGGACCAACAAAAGCGCTTTGGCAAAAAAAAAATAACAAGCTCCTCGTTCCTTTCCATGACACCGCAGCAGTGTGAAGGCAGTGCTGCAGCAGAGGCCTGCCAGGAAAAAAGAAAGCATGGTAACACGGCCAAAAAAGACAGTAGCAAAATGCTCCATCATCTGGTCCTGTTCTGGCTGATCACATGCATGCAAGCGTGCATGCAACAGTGCTAGGTGGTCTGCCAATCATTTTCTATTGGTCTATCCAATTCACAATATAAATAGCTTAATTGTCTCTTGGCAAAGATGAGTGAGAACAGCAAACATTAAAATGTTGAAAACTGGCTTTATTTTGCCACCTCATACCAATTCTAAACCACTGTTTAATTTGCAAAGCACCAATTGCTGTAAGCAAGGCTGCTGAATAGTAAAGAATGAAAATGAAGAATTTAAAAAAAGATGACTTATGAGCCTTTTAATGTGTATTCACATGTGTATTTATCTATGAAAAGTTATTGTTTTTTTTATTAACTAGCCCGTGACATCCTGTCATTTTGCAAATGTGGCCCCCGGGAAAAGCAAGCTGAGACCAAACTAAACCAACACAGCCCCTCGCATTTCAACGGTCTAAAAGAACCATTACCTTCAATCTTTTCAGTGAGCAGTAATCAACTGTGGAAAAATCATCAGACCTAATTACCCAAAGTGAAATAATTTGCTATCAGAGCAATCACACCTTTTTATATTGAAGTGTTTGATGAAATAAAAGAGAACCCAATCCAACCCATCTTATGCGGTGCATTTTAGCCAAAAGTGAATTGAAGCATGAAGACCGTCTGTAAACTGTGATGAACCCTTTACAATGGACAGTTTGTATAGTCATGTTATAGTTTTGCCTTTGTTGTGCTTCAAACAATGTTGCCATGTTCCCAGAACTCAGCAAATGACTTTAAGATGTCCTGGGGTCACATTTATAAACGTGGCGTACGCACAAAACGGGGCTGAAGAGGTGCGTACGCCACTTCCAACAAAATCTGATGTCAGACTGCAGAACGTAAATGTGGGAATAATGATTACTTTTACATTTTCAAGTCTTGATACAGAACACAGTGTAAATAACTAAATGTCTGTGCATTTATGATATAGTATATATTTTTTAACATAGTCTGAAAATACAGCCCTTACGCTCTTGCGCAATCGTTACACTTAATGTCGTCAGTCCAAACTTTAATACTGTGTGTTTGCCTTTTACACTTTCGTCTTCAAAATTGAATTCTGGGTGGGGGATGTAGTTGATGTTGTGCTTTTGACAAGGTTTCACAGTCACAAAATGTTGTAAATATATAAATACTGGTGTTACCCCCCCCCGTGCGTAATGTTGCATGATGGCACCGCCGGCTCTGCAGGAGGACTGACCCCAAATGGAAGAATCAGAGAGAAAAAAACTTCAGGGACCATGACGATGACTGGCTAATATGACTATTTAAATTCCCTAAAGCTGCACTCTTGTTCTATGTACTGAATTGGGTCCAGTAGAGAAGGCAACATGCCGGAACTGTGCCATCCCAGTCCAAATACAGGTCCTCGCTACTTTGGGGTCAACTGGCTGTTTACAGTTAAGTGGTGT
>NW_022602897.1:0-52531 GCF_008692095.1 Etheostoma spectabile | reverse complement strand
ATGTTAAATTATAGTTATAGCTGATACTTGAAAAGGTACACAACTTTATTTGTTTTATACTGAAGACTGTCACAGGAAATGCTTTTATTTTTTGATAGCCTTCAGGAGAAGTTGTGTGTCAATTCTTGCTAGTATTTGCAGATAACGTGAGCTGCTAGATGTGATCCGTGTGTCCGCCAGGCCTAAACTGTTCTTTTCTTGTGCAAACTGCAGCATAGAGAACATAAATGTTATATAGTAAAAGACAAGCGTTTTCGGTCGTCATTCGAAGCCATTCCACTACAAATATACAGTTCTGGAGACGTAACAAAAAAGTAACCTTGACCTTTGACCTCCAAAATCTCAATCAGTTCATCCGTGACTCCAAGTGGTTGTGTATGCCAAATTAACATTGAACATTTAAACCTCCAAAATCTCATCAATTGATCTGCAAGTTCATGTAAAAAGTTTGCCCAATTTAAAGAAAGTCCCTCCCGGGGTCCTGTGTTATCACATTCACAAGAATGTGAAGTGCGTACGTTATGTAGAGAGGCATAACGACCCAAAAGCATAATACTAGGATACTAGTAATATAATACTAGGAACTAGGACAACTGGTGCTGAGATAACAAGAGACAAAAAAAAGTGGGGGAGACGAGATAAGCCCTGACAGAGTATAGGAACTACAGACAAAAGACGTGAATAGTGCCAAGTGTGACCAGAAGAATTGAAAAAAACTAGAACTATAAGGACAAACCTTTCTTAAGCAACATGTCACCCAAAAGCTTTCCCCCCTCGGAAACACCAAGGCTAACACAAGTGGCCAATAGTTTCTTCAACATTTTTCACCGGGTAGGGGTCCCCACAGAAATCTTAACCAATCAGAAAACTAAATGAACATTGAGGAGGTATACTCCCTGTTAGGGATCCGGGCATTACCCTACATATTGGGCTTCATGAACAATATTGTATTATCTCATGTACTGGAAGCCACACGTTTCCAACAATGCATCTCTCAATGCCCAGATGTGACAAGATTTACATTGAGCGTTGTATTGTCCAGCAGAAAGGCAACAGATGTGTTACTTTTTGACTAGATTTGTACCATAGCAGTGCAAAGCATTTTGCCAGGCTCAATTTCCAGCCACCGCCATGTTTTGAAACCATATACAACTAAATATTACACATTTCACCCGGTTTCTTCTCTCTTATTTGATGATTTCAGAAAAAGTAAAAAAAACTCCGGAAAATGATCAGGGGATGTAGCTCATGGTAGAGCGCATGCTTCGCATGTATGGCCCCGGGTTCAATCCCCGGCATCTCCAACAAGTGTTATTGTTTGGTCTGAAGAAGAGTTACAAAACTCTTATTCTGAAAGAGGGAAAAGTATTAAAGGCAATTTCCTTGTGTTATGGTAACTAATGCAAAAATCAGTCTAAATGACCAACATGTTTTGCAAGTTGCAGTGAACAGTCCATTGCCCAGTGATGGTGGATAGTTGTCAGCATAGCTACCTTCCAAGCAGTTGATCGGTGGATTCCCAGCCATTGCAGTAGCTTTCCTTTAGTGATGTTAGTTTTTACTATGATTTATACAATAGCGTGTAAGCATTTTGCCATCATGGTTTGATTTCTAGCCACCACCAGGTTTTAGAATAAATAGAATGCCTTTATTGTCATATACACAAGTACACGTACTTGTGCAACGACATTAAAGCAATCCTTTGCAGCGTTGACACAAAAAATATATGAATATAACAGTATAAAATATCAAAATATAAAGTCAAAGATATAAAGTGTAGTGACTGTCGAGTATACATATAAATCAGCTTGAATAAACATAGATAAGTGTTAACACTCAATAAATAATATTGCACAGTGATGGAATGAATGATTAAGTACTAATATTAAGTAAATAATTATTGCACAGTAATGGAAAGGTTAATGTATTAAATATTGCATTGTATGAATGAAATTGCACAGATTCCAGTGTCCTATGAGTATTATATAACAGTAACCGTATAACAATAATATTGCACAGTCGAACGAATGAAGAAGACAGTCCGGGGGGGGGGTTGTGGAGTGGAGTCAGTGCATAGTGAGTTCAGGGTGAGTTCAGGGTCGTTATGGCCTTCGGGAAAAACTGTCTTGAGTCTGTTGGTCCGTGCTCTGATGCACCTGTAGCGCCTTCCTGAGGGCAACGGTCAAACAGATCAGAGCCGGGGTGGGAGCTGTCCTTTAATGATGTTCTCTGCTCTGCTGAGGCAGCGGGAGGTGTAGATGTCCGTCAGGGAGGGGAGAGGGCAGCCGTGAGCTTCTGTGCTGACCTTACAACCCTCTGCAGCCTCTCCCTGTCTGCCACGGTGCAGCTGCCGTACCATACTGTGATACAGTAGGTCAGCAGGCTCTCGATGGATGAGTGGTAGAAGGTCAGCAGCAAGTTGGAGTCCAGGTTGTACTTCCTGAGGACCCTCAGGAAGTGTAGTCGCTGCTGGGCCTTCTTGATGACCGCTGTGATGTTGGCTGACCAGGAGATGTCAGCTGAGATGAGGACACCAAGAACCCGAAGGTGTGGACCCTCTCCACACACTCGCCGTTGATGTACAGGGGGGCTAGGTCGGTGCTCTTCTTCCTGAAGTCAACGATGATCTCCTTGGTTTTCTTGGTGTTCAGACAGGTTGTTCTCCGAACACCAAGCTGCCAAGTTCAGGACTTCCTCTCTGTAGGCTGCTCGTCTCCCTTTGAGATGAGTTCCCCACGGTGGTGTCGTCAGCAACTTGACCGAGGAGGTTGTTGTTTTTCCACCCAGTTTTCTTCTCTTATTCAGTGATCTCACAAAAGTCCAAAAAATCTGAAAATCATTAGGGGCTGGAGCTCAGTGATAGAGCACATTTTGATTCTCAAACAATCCAGATGTTACACAAGATTTTCAGTGTATATTGTGCTGTCAAGCGATGGTGGTATAGCGGTGAGCATAGCTGCCTTCCCCAGTTGACCTGGGTTCGATTCCCAGCCATTCTTGTTTGGTTGCTTGCTTTATTTGTGAAGATTAGCCAGAAAGGTTACTCGCCCAACACAATTTGGTAAAATATTACATCTCTGTTATGGTCCAACTAAGGGAGCATATCAATCAATTAAGCTGCCTCCATGAGTATCCACAGACACAGGCAGCGCACTACGATTTGAAAATTGCCCGTGTCTGGTAACTGCTTGCAACCAATTAAAAAGTTTATGAACATTTGTGCAAACAGGTATACTTCTAGGCCTTTCAGGTTGTTGTGGCCGAGTGGTTAAGGCGATGGACTAGAAATCCATTGAGGTCTCCCGCGCAGGTTCGAATCCTGCCGACAACGAGAGGCATTCTTTAAGAGTGGTAGCAAACCAATGACACATCATAGTATACCAAATCACTGATGTGCATTCATTAACAATGATGTGTTATCTGTAAGCCACCAGTGTCCACCAATGTATCTCTTAGCATTTATTTTCAGTCTGTGTTACAAGATTTGCATTGAGCGTTGTATTGTCCAGCAGAAAGAGAACAGGTGTGTTACTTTTCGACTATGATTCATACCATAGCAGTGCAGGGTCCAGGTTTGATTTCCAGCCACTGCCGTTGCATTTACAGGTTTTGAAGCCATATACAACAATAACATTACCCCGGTTTCTTCTTTTATTCAGTGATATTTCAATTTCCTTGCGGGAGTCATCCCAAAAGGATTAATAAAGATAAGTGTATGTCTATCTCAGAAAAAAGTCAAAAAATCTGAAAATCTTCAGGGGATGTAGCTCAGTGGTAAAGCTCATGCTTTACATGTATGAGGACCAGGCATCTCCAGCAGGTATTATGGTAGAGTCTTTAAAAGAGCTGCAACAGATATTACCTCCTGTGGTAATCTGACTGGTAGGGTTATAGAACGTAGTGGTAGACTAAGACCTCCTGTGACACAAACCAAGTAGTATGCTCTCTCTTTTATACCTCAGACTATCAGACAGCACAACAAGCACTTTAACAGTACATGTTTTACAGTTTCTATTTTACTGTATTACATGCTTGTACTGTTATGTTTTTGTTTATTGTATTATACTCCAGTTTTTATGGGTGTTACGGCAGGTGTGAGCATTGTAGAGATTTCACTTCAGACACTTGCAGCAACAGATGCTTTGTTAAACATCAACAGACTGGAAATAGCCTTACTGATGATACAAAGCATAGGAATTAGCAGAGGATTGTTTCGATCCATTGACCTCTGGGTTATGGGCCTAGCACGCTTCCGCTGCGCCACTCTGCTCTGCAACTTCTCACCAGGCCTTGGAGAATCTGTGATTCACATTTTGACGGAAGGTGGCAACCAAGGTTACAACAGCTTACGGGTTGTAAAGTTAAACATTTGGTAGACCTTGCAACTATCTTTTATGTGAGCTACATTGATTATTCACATGTAAGACTTGTGATTGGCTGGCGTTTTAAAAATGTCATTGTGAGTACAAATATAAACATAAGTAAGTAGTCTACCAAGTTTCCTCTTATCATTTTAGTTTGGACACCCAGTGAGGTTTATCGGGATGGTTTGGACTGGGTCGACTAGGGTTTTCAGCTGCTCTCGAGCAGACGGCTGTACTCACTCTGGTTTCTCTTCATAACGCACAAGTCTTTTGCCTTTTACTAAAGACTTCCTTGGAGGGGAACGCTGATGAGTTGAAACTATTTTTGGTGGGCTTTGCTGTTTGTCCAAGCCTTTTGTACTTGCTTTTGCTTACCTTTGCCTTTACTGATCAGCTGTTTTTATCCCACCCAGAAAAGAGATTTTAGACCTGGAACGAGCCATCTTTTATTTCCTGTGGAGGTCCAAGTGGGAACGAGCGCAAAGAAGAGTGATTAAGAAACCAAAGGAGAAAGGAGGGTAAGGAGTGCCGGACCTGTTATTGTTTTTAGGGAGCAGATTTACAGCTATACACATAACACCAGCCACGGTCCCATCCAGAAATCCTAAAACTGCAGCTATGGAACAGTTCTGGATGGGATCATACCTCAGAAGATTGAAGACCTTACCCTCTGATCTTAACATACCTGGTAGGGATGAGCGAGTACGGCATTATCTGTATCTGTATCTGTTTCTGTGCTCGGACAGGATTTAACTCGGAAGTGGGTCGGGTTGTCTTGAAATGGGCGGGGCTTTAACGGTATGTTATTTTAAGCATGCAAATTATATGGGTTGATCAGAGGCGGGGGGTGTTCTACGGATCAAACAGATTGAATAAATTAGAAAATAAAATAAAAAATCTTTGACAGGCAGAGATGCGACAAATGAAAAAGGAGAGCCATTGCTCATTGTTCCTCTTATTTATTCCCATTTTTTTCTGTTGCGTGCAGTTGAAGCAGGACATGAAAGATTGCCAGCATGCTCTAATACAACTTTTAATTGTTCCTAATCTGGATTAATTTAACGTTAAACTAGATTTTAAATTTCAGATTAGGAAAGTAACAGCTCCTGCCTTCAGGGCTCGTCCGGAAGCTGAACCCTGGACCTCTCACACCCGAAGCGAGAATCATACCCCTAGACCAACGAGCCTCATAAACACGTCATAGTAGAAATTTTCTATCAAGTAAATGTGATCAGTCAGTGACTCGAAAGGCAATTGTTAAGTAGTTTGTTTGGCATGTGGTGTTTTTATGGCTCCACTACCAGATTGAGCATTCTGATTATATTGGACAAAAGACTATTTTTGAAGCAAAACATTTTACCAACATTTGAACTTGAATTTTGGTATAAAGGAAATACAGCTTGGATTTGTCACTGACTTGAAAGGCTATGGTCAGGTAGATTGGCATGGGGTCTTTTCATGGCTCCACTGCCCGATCAGCTTTTCGATCTCATTTGACAACAGGAAACAATTGATACAAAATTTTTACCAAAACACAGACTTGATTTTTTCAGTAAAAAGTGAAAGTAAAATCGGGGGAAGGGGGAATTTTCAAGCCCCACCTGCCCACATCACCCCAACAAAATGCTAATGAAATACGCAACAAGCTTAAAATGCTTCACCCTGTTTAGTTCTGACTCTGGGGACAGAAAGTAGACCTGTCCCAGATGACCTGAGAGGTCTGGGGGGAGGTGGGTCATAGTGTAGTAGCAGATCAGAAATGTATTTTGGTCCTAAACCGTTTAGTCATTTATAAACTAGCAAAAGTACTTTGAAATCAATACTTTGAGGCACAGGAAGCCCGTGTAAAGACTTCAGAACTGGAGTGATGTGATCCACTCTCTTGGTCTTAGTGAGGACCCGAGCAGCAGTGTTCTGAATCAGCTGATTTTTAGGGGGACCTGTAAAGACCCCGTTACAGTAGTCAAGTCTGCTGAAGATGAAAGCAAGGACAAGTTTTTCCAAATCCTGTTGACACATAAGTCCTTTAACCCTTGATATATTCTTAAGGTGATAATAGGCTGACTTTGTAATTGTCTTAATGTGGCTGTTAAAATTCAGGTCTGAGTCCATGACTATACCATGGTTTCTGTCTGTCTGTTGTTTTTAATATTGTTGTTTGAAGCTGAGCGCAAACTTTTAATCGTTCCTCTTTTGCTCCAAAAACAAACACCTCAGTTTTTCCTTTATTTAATTTCAGAAAGTTCTGGCGCATCCAGCCGTTAATTTGTTCGATGCACTTAGTCAGTTTATGTATTGGACTATAGTCCCCTGGCAATAAGGTTATGTAAATTTGTTTGTCGTCCACATAACTATGGTAACTTACTTTGTTGTTTTCCATAATCTTAGCCAGTGGAAGCATGTTAAGAACCAGTATTAATGCTAAGAAAGGACTGGAGCATTTATTGTAGAGAATAAGTAGGCTGACACTGAAGTATTGAGACAACAGTGACTGAAAATCTAATTCAATCTACATATCGGTCTTCTTAAAGATCTAAATAGATTTTCTCACCTCAGAGTCATCTGGAGCACGTAACGATTAGCTTCTGTCCCTCTGAATCCTGAGTGACAATCACTCTGCAGTGAATGAGATGCAGTTCCCCCCCCCGTCTAACCAAGACTATACTATCAGGGATCGTTTCTAAAGTTTCTGACTTGAGGAATGTGTTTCTAAAGTGTTTGGTCTCGCTGACCACGATGATGAGTCGTGATATTCCTTTCTGAGCGTGAAGCTGACAGAGAGTAATGATTCACTTCATATGCTCTCTGTCATTGATGATCGTTCTTCGCTTCTTTATGGAGCATTGAGGAAGGGAATATGATCAGAGTGGTAGTAGCAGATATGTAGAAAACAACATGTGTGAAGGTAACCAAACATGCTAAGTTAGTCAGTCTTGAAGTATGTTTAGTCCATGGTGGACAAGGTTCCTTGAAAGGGTTAACACCTACCTTCTTGACTTTAATGTCTTATGTCCAGTGTAAAAATGTAAACTGAGTTAAACCATGATTCAATTTTATTTCTACCTTTGCTTTTCCTACTTTGACATGTAAAAAAATGTGCATTGTTTGAAAGCCCATCTCCACACATCCATGTTCCACTCCCACAGGTGTTTCCACTTGACTAATCAGACTGTATGGCTTTTACAGGCTCAGCTTGATTGACATGTATTAAAGGGGTGGAAGTCCGGAGTCCCGGTGGACGGGATGGCGTGTTGTAACGAGGTTTGAGTACATACAGCAAATACTTGAAGCCAGGTTTCTCTACGAGTGGATACGGGGCGTTGAAGGTGATGTTTTGGCCCTATTTGTATTTTGATCTAAAGGCTGGATAACCACTGTAGGGTGGAGACGTTGGACAGTTTTTTTGTCTCGTTCCAGTGATTGGCATGTCTGGGTGATGGCGTTGGATATGCGTTAGCATGGTGGATGTATTTCCACTCACGTACCAACAACCGGTATTCTGAATGTAAAGTCACAGAAAAAATATTCACAAATGTGTAGATTGATATTTCCATGAACAGAATGACAGCTGCAAGCGTGCAGTGCAACATTTACTTGTGTACTTTTTTTTACTCCGGTTCATTTTCCATCACAACCATAACTCAGTGATGACAACTTCTCAAACTAATGTGTACCTTTGGACTGAGTCTGTGGAGCTCTGAGCCAACAGGACGGGGGGGAAATCAGGGTTCTATCACCAGATGAGAGACACCTCTGTCTGTCTTATTCATGTAGCATGGAAGCTACCGTTAGCTAACTAGCCAACGGCCGGGCCAACTCACAATCGGACTGAAATTTGTTCTGGAAAAAATGCTATTAAACAGTAAAAAAAACTAAAAATAACACTGCAATATATTTCTTGTCCTGCCTATGCACCACCTGTCTGTACTTTGTATATCACATTGCATTTTTCTGGTTAGACACAAACTGCATTTCCTTGTCTTTGTACTTGTACTCTGCACAATGACAATAAAGTTGAATCTAATCTAATAAAAAAAAAAGATGGATGTCTTTGCACAAGAGCAGTACACACAAGTATGCGCCGTTTGGGACGTCATTTTCTCTAACTCCAGTAACTGTGTGCTCAGCAACTTCCTATTATTTAACCCTCTGAGACCTAAGGTCATTTTCATAGCTCATTGTCCGTCTGCTTCTATTTTCTATAAAAGCTTGTAAAACATCAACCCGGGTTTCTACAGTCAAGATATCAACATAATTCTTTTCAGAACAAACTGGGTTATTAGAATATTTGTGCTGCACTGAGGTCACTTGAATGTTAAAAACGGTTGTTGGACCTTAAAGGGAACATGAATCTTCCAGATATGTATTGATATCACACACAGAGCAGTATGAGCTGAGCCAGTCTCCTCTAAAACACTTCTCATATGTCCTGGGAGTCACACTGGGAAGAAATAAACATTAGAACTTATACAACTATGCATTTATTTTTAGCTTAATTTACCCAACAGAACAGCTTCGGAGTCATTGGAATGAGTTGAATCGTGGTCGTCTCGCTCCCCTCTAGCGCCTGTGAGCTGAAACCCCATTGCAACTTTCAGTCAGCGAGTCTGTTGGACAGGGGCCTCCTCCAGATGTTCCCAATTTACCTGTACTACCTGTTAGGGCTTCCCAGGTCTGTCCAGAGTCCTCCCCCACCCCCTGACCTAACTCACCACCAGATGGTGATCAGTTGACCGCTCCGCCCCTCTCTTCACCTGAGTGTCCAAAACATACGGCCTCAGATCACAACAATTATAAAAATCAATCATTGCTCTTCGGCCTAGGGTGCTCTGGTACCACATACACTTATGAGCACCCTGTGTTTGAACATGGTGTTTGTTATAGACAATCCATGACTAGCACAGAAGTCTAACAACAGACAACCACTCAGGTTCCGATCAGGGTGACCGTTCCTCCCAATCACGCCTCTCCAAGTATCTCCATCATTGCCCACGTGTGCGTTGAAGTCCCCCAGCAGAACTATGGAGTCCCCTACTGGAGCCCCATAGAGGACTCTATTCAAGGTCTCCAAGAAGGCCAAATACCCCAAACTCTTGTTTGGTGCATATGCACAAATATGTGGAAAAAACAATGTTCCTTAATAAAAATCGATGAGTGGTCCCTGTCCCACATACCCCCCGGCCATAGTTACACAAGCACATCCTCTGTTTTCCCCAAGCACTCTTTACCTAATACCCAATTATACATTACACAATCTTTATTTTAAAAAGAATGCTATCCCATTGTTAGTACACGTGAGTGTCACTAGTCTAAAGCCTCCTGTCCACTATCTTGTCGGGATCATTTGGATGCAGCCTTGGCCCTTCACCAGGCGAGGTCGCTGTTACTGAAGCTTCTAGTAATGAACCCATTTTCAAACCAATTCCTCTGAGTGGTTCAGTGCTTCACCAAAGCTTCATTTGCCCTTCACTATCAGCACCTAGTTTCTTGACTTTGTAATGCCTTATGTCTACTGTAAAAATCTAAATTGAGTTGTGCCATAATTCATTTTTATTTATACCTTTGGTTTTCCTACTGTGACATTTCAAAATGTCAAAAGGTGCATTGTTTAAAAGCCCATCTCTACACATCCATGTTCCACTCCCACAGGTGATTTCTGATTCTGATTCTGATTTCACACGTGCTAGTTGTCCCTTAAATTCACAGTTTATTTTTGTAATTTATTGGTGTTTTTCTGTATTTAAAAAAAAAAACAACAGAACAATTCTGTAAAGTTAACATGAAAATGTATGTAAATGTACAAATTTGCTTTAGAGTGTATCAAGTCCTGACCACTCCCTGACCGGGAATCGAACACGGGCCGCAGCGGTGAGAGCGCCGAATCCTAGCCACTAGACCATCAGGGAGTCATATTTTCCAAATTTATCTTTGTACATGTGAGTTTCCTCTTCACTTACTGGAATGACTCATGTTGTTTTAGGCGAGGAGTGGCGCCTGGCTAGAGCTTCAGAAGGCAGGACATGACAGATTACACATCTGTCACATAGTCAGTTTGTAGTCTTAAATACCAAGTCTCTTGCTGTTCCTTGACTAGTTGCCCCCCCCTGCTTTGCATCGCTCCAGGTAAGTAGAAAAAAAATCTGTTATGCACCTTTGCATTGCACTAAAATGTCAAAATTTGGACCTGAATCCAAAATAACATTACTTACTTGACATTCCCAAACATTGTTTTTTTGGAAAAAAAATTTGGTTAGGGGTTTAGTTATTGTTTGAAAAATGAAAAGAATTGTTATTGAAATGGAGGCAGATGAAGTGTTTATGATCAATGATGTCAACAGGATACATCCGCTGTCGGGGGTTTGATTTAAAGGGAATGGAACTCTTTAACAGTGTTGGGGTTCTAGCGTTAAACTAATGAGGAAGAATTTGACAAATCTAAATCAACCAAAAACAAGTCTAGGAACTTACTCTTTCAAATGTTGCACCTGTATCTGTCAAGTCCTGACCGGGAACTGACCCCGGGGCGCGGCAGTGAGAGCTCCAAATCCTAGCCACTAGACCATCAAGGAGTCCCATCCGTCAAATTTTATTTTTGTAGATGTGATTTTTCTTTGTGTATAATTTAGCATCTTTCTCATCTTTTCTCTCATTACCTCCCTCTTCCCCTTTTTCCTCTTCTCCCCCCCCTTACAGACTATTGCTCCCCAGCTTTGACGCAATGGATAATGTGTCTGATTACAGATCAGAAGATTCTAGGTCTGATTCCTGGCTAGCTCGTAGTGCTCTTTGGCGACTAAATCTCTTGTTCGTCATTTCCAACTTTACCCCCCAGGACAAACTCTACAAAGAAAATGTACATGTATAAAGAGCCAAATGATGAGTAATTATAATAGCTTTACAATAGTAATTGTAAAATTGTAAAGCTAGTTCTCTGTAATGCCTCCACATTTTTCCATCCTCTGCTTCATTTTACATTGATAGAAACTGAACAGCTTAGGATAAAGGTCCTGCAGGAGGCCCCACATTTTGGACTACAACAAAGATTTGACTGGCTTTCTGCACATTTGCCAACAAAGATCACCACTGTTTGCATAGAATGGTGTGAGAAGCCAGGTACTCCCAATGCTCACAACGTAGGGCTAGTGGGGCAATGGGTAACGCGTCTGGCTACAGATCACAAGATGTTAGGGTTGACTCCGGGATAATTTGTTCTGTTCTTTATCTATTAAATTACTTGATCCTCATTTCCAAGTTTACTCCTGTACAAACTGTCTATCACAGTAAATTTACACATATTTGGAGCCAAATGATGCGTAAATATCTTTTCAACATGTGCTAAAACAGCTCTAAATCCTTCAATTAACTGAAGCACAGCTATCATCAAGCATTCTCTGTTGTTTTTTAGAATCAGCAGTACTAGATAAACTATCCCTGGAATTGTCAGTTGTTACTCATCAATTAGTGGAACCTAGAAAATAGCAGCATATTTGTGGATCCGATTTTCCGACTATGCTATCACAACAACGCGGTGATTTTAATACCAAATGGTCGTGATCTTATAGTGCTTGGTACTCTGCGTTGCGGTGGCTGCAGCAACCTCGGTAGGAATCTGGGTCACGGCACCTGTGAGAAGCTACTTTTCTGTTGTTTCTTTGAATTACTACATCTTCTGCTTTACTTTACATTGATAGAAACTGGACAGCTTAGACTAAAAGTCCCGCAAGAGTCCCCAAATTTTGGACTGTAACAAACGTTTAACTGGCCTTCTATACACTTGCCAACAAAGATCACCACTGTTTGCACACAATGGTGTGAGAACGTAGCTATTGCTAATGCTTAACGTAGGGCTAGTGGCGCAATGGATATCGCGTCTGACTACGGATCAGACGATTCCAGGTTCGACTCCTGGCTAGCTCGTAGTGCTCTTTAGTAGGGGTGATCCGAGTATCTGGTATGGATAAAGCACTTTTGCCGAGTACAAGTATTATCCGAGTAATATGAGTCAATATCCGTGCTCGGATTGAATAAAACTCCTCAACTGGCCGCGCAGCGTTCTGTGATAATCACAGCGCCCCCCCCCCCCCCGCCTACAACCCGCTCGGATCAATCACACACACACAGAACATGGAGAAATGCGCTCTCTCTCGCTCTCTCTCTCGCTCTCTCCTGCTCCGTCAGTCAATTCGGTCTGCGGATCTGTTCCGTTAACGTTTAGGGTTTCTTCAGCTTCAGGTTTGTTTTTAACTTCGGTTTGTAGTCCTTACATAGTAACCAGTAGATTTCTGGTGAACGTGGGGGTTTGCAGTCCTTACATAGTAACCAGTAGATTTCTGGTGAACGTGGGGTTTGTAGTCCTTACATAGTAACCAGTAGATTTTGGTGAACGTGGGGTTTGCAGTCCTTACATAGTAACCAGTAGATTTCTGGTGAACGTGGGGTTTGTAGTCCTTACATAGTAACCAGTAGATTTCTGGTGAACGTGGGTTTCAGACATGCTGCTTGTTTTAAATGCGACTCCAGTTGCGTCTCTGCCATCGGAGATTTTTTTTTTTTACTGTCAGCTGCCCCCCCCCCCCCGCCCCCTCTCTCTCTGTGTCTCTCTCTTACTCCACACACACACTCACACACACACACACACACACACACACACACACACACACACATATACCTGGTGTGGAAATAAAAAAAATAAAAAAGAACCAAAAAAAAAAAAAAATCACACTGATCATAAAAAAATAAAAAGTTAAAAAAAGAAAGTTATATTGAATATGAAAACTCTTTTTCATTACATTTTACTTCATAATTGCAACAGCATGTGTTGTATTAATTGTTGCAAAACGTTCTGTATATAGTTTGTTTGTTACCATGACAACACCATTGATCTGAAGCTCGATGCTGTCATGTAAATAGTTTTCAAATCAGCAATAAATATAACAATTTTTGATCAACTCATATCAATTGCTCTTCAGGTCCATTGACAGTTTTGGCAACGGGCAGCTCAACGTGCATCGTTAATTGTTTTCCACAAAACAGAAGATGGGTGCACCGTTCCCAGCGATGCTGCAATACCGGGTCGATGCGTGGAGTGAACGGAGCAAGCCCTTTTTCAACTCCCATTGCTAAAAATCCATTTAATATGTTGTCCCCTGATAGAGGGAATATCAGATATTAAACTGAGAAACAGATACTACACTTGATCTTAGCCAAAGGCCGAGAAGCGATGACAACCACTCTATGCTGTCAGATGCGACCTCCCGGACGGTTCTCAGTTGTCACGGTCCAGTAATTTTAAATGGACATAACAGCTGCTGCTTAGCACCCCCGTCCAAGCGCTTCATGGGGAAGCACAAAAGTTTTAGTTAAAGACGGCAATTGTGGTTTTCCCAATTGGTCAAGCTCCTGCCAACGTGCAATATTCCCATGCTGTCACATTTTGGCTACGTTTAAGAATCTGAGTTTCCTTTTGGAGAGCATATTTGTTTTTCACAAGTACAAAAAGGCTTAGCCACACAGCAAAGCCCACCAAAAATAATTTCAACTCATAGGCGTTCCTCTCCACGGAAGTCTTTAGTAAAAGGCGAAAGACTTGTGCGTTATGAAGAGAAACCAGAGTAAGTACAGCCCACTCTCGAGAGCAGCCGAAAACACCAGTCTTCCAGTCCCAACCCTCGCGGTAATTCTCACTGGTGTGCCGCTTTCCAAAATCCAAGGCCTCACCTATTCCCCCATTGTCACAGGGCCAATATTTGTCCTTGCTGTTTTTCTGCCAATCAAAAGTGCAAATCTTGCTACACTTTTGTATGGCTTTATCTTGTCAAGTATTATAACAACGTTTGATACCAGGAACCCAACGAGGTTTCACAGATCATTCAGTTTTAGGACAATTTCTGGCGGTAAAATCTGCCAGCCATGTCTCTTCAGGTCCATTGACAGTTGGGCAACGGGCAGCTTCACGTGCATCGTTAATTGTTTTTCCAGAAGACAGAAGATGGGTGCACCGTTCCCGGTGACGCTGCAATACGGGTCGATGCGTGGGGTTTAGATTTGTGCATATACACATCAACTTTCTTTTACATTACTGCATATACACATCAACTTTCTTTTTGATTCATCATCACCATTCATTATGTCATCATCACTATTCATTATGTCATCATCACAATTCATTATGACATCTTTCACTTTCTTTTATATTACTGCATATACACTAGGGGTGATCCGAGTATCCGGCTGAAACGAGTATCCGGTACGGTTAAAGCACTTTTGCCGAGTACAAGTATTATCCGAGTAATATGAGTCAATATCCGTGCTCGGATTGAATAAAACTCCTCAACTGGCCGCGCAGCGTTCTGTGATAATCACAGCGCCCCCCCCCCCGCCTACAAACCTGCTCGGATCAATCACACACACACAGAACATGGAGAAATGCGCTCTCTCTCGCTCTCTCTCTCTCTCTCTCTCTCTCTCTCTCTCGCTCTCTCCTGCTCCGTCAGTCAATTCGGTCTGCGGATCTGTTCCGTTAACGTTTAGGGTTTCTTCAGCTTCAGGTTTGTTTTTAACTTCGGTTTGTAGTCCTTACATAGTAACCAGTAGATTTCTGGTGAACGTGGGGTTTGTAGTCCTTACATAGTAACCAGTAGATTTCTGGTGAACGTGGGGTTTGTAGTCCTTACATAGTAACCAGTAGATTCTGGTGAACGTGGGGTTTGTAGTCCTTACATAATAACCAGTAGATTTCTGGTGAACGTGGGGTTTGTTGTCCTTACATAGTAAGCAGTAGATTTCTGGTGAACGTGGGGTTGTAGTCCTTACATAGTAAGCAGTAGATTTTGTGAACGTGGGGTTTGTAGTCCTTACATAGTAACCAGTAGATTTCTGGGTGAACGGGGTTTCAGACGTGCTGCTTGTTTTAAATGCGACTCCAGTTGCGTCTCTGCCATCGGAGATTTTTTTTTTTTTACTGTCAGCTGCCCCCCCCGCCCCCCTCTCTCTGTGTCTCTCTCTTACTCACACACACCACACCACACACACACACACACACACACCTGGGGCCTGTTGCACGAAAGTAGAATAAAGATATTCCAGGATAAGTGAAAAAGCGTCGCTTGACTTAGTGTGATCCGCTCATCGCGGCTTAATCGGTTGCACGTTTGCCGAGCCAGGATTAACAGGGGAAGCTATGTCCAGCCAAAGTGTAGATAGCCAGGATAAGTGCACGTCACGGCCTTTCTCAAATAGACCACGGTATCGATCACAGATTACTGATGCAGAGATGAGAAGACGCATGCGCCAAATGTTTCACCCAATGAGCTGCAGCTTCTAATGGACAGTAACGAGGAGGGGAAGAATATGTAAAAAGGGAAATACGGCTCTTATCAAACGGAGAGAAAAAGCCCAACATAGTGGACCCCACTGAATGTGTGGGAGTGTAAAAATATAGCCATTGCCTCAAAAGTGAGCAGAGGGAACTAATGTTCCTCAGGAAATGGACCCTACGGACTTTAGGCTTAATTTCAAACCCTTATTCACAACGTGAGAACATGTTTTACAACCATGCATAAATCTTTATAAGATATTCCTAATTCTTTGTACAATTAATGTTCATACAGAACAATCAGATAGGGACAACAACTAGAAAAAAAAAGTAAGTGACTTCAATACACGCTTTGAGCACATGTAAAACAATATTCATGTTTTTTATTCTTCTGACAAGTGACCGCACCAAAATAAAAAGATTAAGAAGCATTGTGGTGTTCCCGGTGTGATGAATGTAAACTACACTTTATATGTACAAAGGCCATGTTATTAGTCCGGTGATGTGAGACTTATTGAGAAGATTATGGAACCAATATAAGCTATAATAAAAAAAACATTAGGCCCACTTATTAAGGAGTAACACAAACTACCCTTGATTAGAGAAGGACAAGCAACAAGAAAATGAATCATGACTATATTGGTCTCTGACCAGTCTTCCATTAATATCATCTGGGAACATCGCTACATCAATATCATCACACTTAATCTCCGGAGCGTCCTGTATAAACCTGAAGCTGAGACCACGGACGCTGCGCTGCTCATCTCTACTTTTACAGAGAGAGTGGACACTGACGCGACTCGCAGGTCTGCCGCCGGGCAGCGGCCACGTGTCCTCGACACAGTACCGTCCCACCGGGAAAAGTCCCACTCCGCATCAGGGTGCCAGTGCAACTAGGCTATTTAACCATCTAAACAGCTGTAGTAGGGTTTAAATCCAACTCGCGACAACAATAGTGACAGGCTAATGCATGTTAATAAAAATAAAGCAGAACACATGAAGAAGACAACGGAATAACTGTTAAACATGTTTATTTCGGATCAGAGCAGCAGCCGATTTGACCCCTGAGACTCCAGGATTAATCTTAGCCTGGCTGTTAGCCTGCTCTGGACCAGGCTAGCCGCAAAGAATAAATCTCCATGGTAATTTGGCTGGCCTTAATTCAATCTGGTTTCGTGCAACCGAGTCGAAGCTAAATTCATCCAGGATAACTTGAATATCCCGGCTTAATCCCTTATCCTGGTTTCGTGCAACAGGCCCCAGGTGTGGAAATTAAAAAAAACAAAAAAAATAAAAAAGAACCAAAAACAAAAAAAATCACACTGATCATACAAAAATAAAAAGTTAAAAAAGAAAGTTATATTGAGTATGAAAACTCTTGTTCAATACATTTTACTTCATAATTGCGACCCATGGTTGTATTCATTGTTGCAAAACGTCTGTATAGTTGTTTGTTACCATGACAACACCATTGATCTGAAGCTTGATGGAAAATAACAAGAACAGCTCTCACAATGCAAGTTACAGAGTGACAACAGTTCTGGTGAATACAATCAGTAATACACTTCCTTATATCCAGTGCCCCCAGAGGAAAATAAACTTGTTTGGAAAACAGTTTAATCTCAAACACAACAATTAGTGAACTTAGGCAGGACAGTTGGAGCTCTTATGTATTCTGAACCTGCCCTTGTGTGTCAAGTTTCTTGACGGGTCATTCTATCTCAGCTGAAAAAGGACATCTTGTCTCTAGGATGGGCTATGGTCTCGACCTGGGACCTGCTATGATAAACACAGCTTTAGACAACTGTTTCTGTCAGTTTCCACGTCATCTGTTCTTCAAGAAATGGTTGTGGAGTCATAACAAACCCAGTTGTCTCCAATCAAGGAGGACACACACAGATGGCAGATACAGAAGTCATATACTCTGAGAGGCATTGGAGATCTTATTATGAATAATTAATATGAATATCATTGGTTAAATGTAATTTTCCCATACAAGCCGTATCGTTTTCAGGTCCGGTACAGACATGGAAAGAAGAATGTCATTGCTGACTCTGATGAGTAACGGTTTTTAAGAGGGAGGGTGTGTGACGAAGTGGTTTGCTCACCACTTGTCCCATGCAGGTCATTAGTAAAGTAAACACACAGTCACGTTAGTTTCAGTTCCATTTTATTAGGTTGCAAGTTGAAACATGGTTTTCCCTGTATTGCTACTTACAATTGTTTGTTCTTTGTTCAGTTCCACCATGCAGGACAATTGTTAGGGAGGGGCCGGCCTAGTATTTCTGTTTTATAGGAATAGGGTGGTCATGGATGACATCACGGGCCAAACCAAGTAGAGGGTTTCTTTGTATAGGAAGTTTTATTTTGGTTGTTTTGGTCATTGTATAAAAAAGGTATGCAAAATCTGACTGTTTTGTAGTCAGCAGGATAGGAGGGAACTGGTGACCAAGTTCCATAGGTTAAGAGATGGCAAGGTATTAAGGTTTGGAGTAGATCAACTGCTTAGGATGGGATGGACTGAAGCGGTGGGGGGGGGAATTGACAACCCTATATAAATGGGGGGATTTGTGCTCCTGGGAGGAGAGAGGGAGGTGAGGCTGCCCTGCCCTGCCCTGCCCTGCCTGCCCTGCCCTGCCCTGCCTGCCATGCCCTGCCTGCTGCCTGCCCTGCCCTGCCAGGAACATGTGCTGTTATTGCTACTATTAGTTTAATGTGCCACTGTCTTTAAGTTTGATGGGTTAATTATCCGTGTACAGCAGACCATGGAAATAAACTAATCACTTTGAAAATGTGCAATGTTCGAGTCTGCCAACCTACCGCCATCCTAGCCACTCTGGCTAACTCTCCACGAATGTGTAAAACTAAAAAGAAGACACACAAGACCAAAAAAAAACAAATTAACTACAGCTATTCTGATATTCCTGACCAGTCTGATGCCTGTTGGCCAGTAACCCCCCCCCCCCCCCCCCAAATCATCAGTGTCCCGTATCAAAAACAAAAGCAATACACAAGTGCATGAACAGGAATTAAGTACAAATGATTACATAATACAGTACCAATGCCATAATGAATGGGTACAAATGAACACATGATTTAGGAAACATTGCTGGTTTTCAGCCCTAAAGTGGATCAGCTGCTGTGTCCTCCTGTGTGATACAGGACGGTATATGTAAAGCACGTAGCGATGTATCATAGACCTGTAATATTAAAATATATAGTCTATGCGATGTATACAGTACCATTTAAGGCAGAGAAATGCGGGACTGTTGTAAAAATCAACGTTAACGTTAGTGGTTAGCGATTGGCGTTAGCATAGCAAGCTAGCGATTTTTAAAAAATTTCAGTTAGGAACATGGTTGCAGCATGTATGGACAGGACTGTATAGACCACAAAACAAGACTGTCGTAAATTTTAAATCAATTATTAAGCCGAAAATACCAGAAATGCGTCTCTCTGGCGATGCCGCAGCCATGTTGCCTGTTGCACATTGTATATCGCTACCCCTCGGTTTCAAGTAAGATGGCATTCTCTTGATTTTCTTCATTCATGTCTATGGTTCCTTGGGCCATAAACCCCTTACCCCTCGATCAAAAAACATTATTGGGACAGCACTCACGTGACCGCTCAAGACGTAGGGAAAGGGGTAGGGGTAAGATAGAGAAATGAGATTCAGCCTAAGACCTCTTGTGTTAATCTGACTGATGGGTTATGGAACATAGTGGTAGACCAAGGCCTCCTGTGGTAATCTGACTTGAAGGGTTTGGAGCGTAGTGTTAGACTAAGACCTCCTGTGACACAAACTAAGCAGTATGCTCTCCCTTTTATACCTCAGGCTATTGTAGACAGCACAACAACCACTTCAAACATACACATTTTACAGTTTTTATTGTACTTATCTATACAATATTAATGCTCCAGTTTTAATGGGTGTTACAGCGGGTATGAGCACTCTAATTTCCATTTTTATGGATGAAATAAACATAACATAAAGACTGTACCCTTCAGCAGGAGGAAACATTTCACAAACAGATGCATTTTTAATTTTCAACAGCCTGGGAGTGGACTTTATATGGAGACAAAGCATAGCAATTAGCAGAGGATGGTTTCGATCCATCGACCTCTGGGTTATAGGCTCAGCACGCTTCCGCTGCGCCACTCTGCTCTGCCGGACAACGCCACTTGTTCAAATAAGCAGGTAAATCACCGTAGTTTTAGATGTTTAAATGTGCGCACAAGAAAGCTAAGAGATTACTGTGGGGAAAGGGAGACTGGCTAGGTTAACTTAAGATTTTAAACATTGTAAAAAATTTATGAAACATATGAACACGTTAAACATATACGGGCATATAATATATACCTACAGTCTCAGTCTTTGGATGGTATAGGTAGCGTATCGCTACCGTGACGGCCGGCATGCGCCCCGTCACAGTTACCGACAATTTTGTTAATGAATGAGTATTTCACATTGAACACTTACGATTGGGTGGTCATTAAAAACAGGGCATTGCAAGTACAGACATAAAATCCTGAGTCAGAAAGGGGTCTTTAGGTACTTCACTAAGCTATGTCACTAGGGATAACCTCATCCGAACACCAAGTCATCACATTGGTTACCTTCCAGCAGTGTAACATTTGCAAATGGCAGTGGTGGGATTTAAACCCACCACTCCAGTGAGACTGGAGCCTTAATCCAGCGCCTTAGACCACTCGGCCACACTACCTGCACATAACTGTAGTTCACATCGCAACACACACAGGGACCATAACTAACGTAATGCTTGTTAACTGTTATCACTCTTTGTCATTTTTCTCTGGCATTGTTGATTATTAGAATATTGTAACCAGCATTAAGTGAGTAGGTTTAGGTCTGTGTGAATATGGGCCGAGCATTTACCTGGACTGAATTTTGCATATTCACTGTAAAGAGCCATTACTCCTCCAACTGCCAACTATTGTTCCAGAGACAATAGGATATACAGTTTTAGATTGCAAGGTAACTGTCAAAGACCAAAGACTTCATTGAAATACCTCAAGTGATCAAAACAGCTTGTCAAAATGGGAAAGGTCAGGTTTATTATTGCAAATTCCAGCACAGTTCTAAACTTATTCTTCAAAATATGTCCATTTACCATTCAAAAACAAAAGTACAATCATGAAACACATACTACTTAGATAGAATGAACTTGTTCAGGTGGCAATGAAATGATTCCAGAGAGTTTTCCAAAAGTTTTCCAATAACATTAACAAGCATAACGTTTATTACGGTGCCTGTGTTTGTCATGATGTGGAAAGTTGATAATGGCAGGTAGTGTGGCTGAGTGGTCTAAGGCGCTGGATTAAGGCTTCAGTCTCTCTGGAGGTGTGGGTTCAAATCCCACCACTGCCATTTGCATATATTACATAGCTGGAAGGCAACCAATGTGATGTCTTACAGCTGTGGCATTTGGCCTGAACTTGGTGAAGTAACTAGAATCCTTTTTCAATCACTTTGCTGAGATTGTTCCTTGTTAACCTGAGGTTCAAAACTCACCGAAGGTGAAACCTTCCTTTCCAGCACTTTGGACTAGAAAATCAACAAATAATTGTGAGTAATATTCGTGATCTCCATATGATCAAAGTAATTGTTCGTTATCATTTTGGCCATAATCATGCAGCTCAAAGAGATTTTATCAAACCAGGTTGGGCAAGTCCCTTTCTGCTGACTTCTTGTAAAAAAAAGAAAGTACCACAACCAAAAACAGTTACTGCGATGGCTGGGAATCGAACCCAGGTCAACTGCTTGGAAGGCAGCTATGCTCACCACTATACCACCATCGCGGACAATGTGATTTCACTTCAAATCTTGTAATACATTTGGGCATTGAGACTGGTTCAAATCTGGCTCGAAGGAGCAGTCTTTCCAGAGGTTCCCTTCAGGGATCAATAAAGAATTTCTGATTCTGATGTAGAGATGGACAGACAACCCAAAAGTATAATACTTCTTGCCGAGACATAACAAGAAACACAAAAAACTGACTATTGTAAGTAAATGAATGGCTTCATGAATAGACAACAATCATCCCATGTATGCCATTAACAGTCTATGAGTGGTCAATTAGAGTCCAATAACCTTCTTTGGGGCAAACTCCTTTTTCCTCCAGATAGAGCTCATCAGCATTAGAAAAGTACCAGTTAGTGCTGAATATCTATTCCAAAACTCCATTCTTTTATTTATTTAGCCAGCGGTGGACAACTGCTGAAATGTACTTGCTCTGCATGTGTTAGTGTCTGATGATGAACTCACAAACCAAGACAACCCAAAGAGAAGCACTTAGAACACAATGATCATCAGTGTCTATTTGAGGTAATCTGAAGTGATTACAATGACATCTTAAGTTACAGTCTTAACCAATAGAAACGTTTATGAACATTGTGCAAACAGGTATGGAGCTACATGTCAGGTTGTTGTGGCCGAGTGGTTAAGGCGATGGACTAGAAATCCATTGGGGTCTCCCGCGCAGGTTCAAATCCTGCCGACAATGAGTGCTGGTTTTAAGAGTGGTAGCCAACCAATGACACATCAGAGGTATACCAATCGCAGATGTGCCTTCATAAACAATATTGTCTTATCTCATAGGTACAGGAAGCAACCAGTCCACCAATGTATTTCTAATCAATCTGTCTTAAAAGATTTGCAGTGAACGTTGTATTGTCCAGCAGAAAGGCAAACAGGTTTGTTACTTTCGACTATGATTTATACATAGCATTGCAAGCATTATGCCCAGGTTTGATTTCAAGCCACCGCATATTTCAATTTCCTTGCGGGAGTCATCCCCAAAGGATTAATAAAGATAAGTCTAAGTCTATCTCAGAAAAAAGTCAAAAGAATTTCAAATCTTCAGGGGATGTAGCTCAGTGGTAGAGCTCATGCTTACATGTATGAGGACCTGGCATCTCCAGCAGGTATTATGGTAGAGTCTTTAAAAGAGCTGCAAACAGATATTACCTCCTGTGTAATCTGACTGGTAGACAAACACAACAAGCACTTTGTACGTACATGTTTTACAGTTTCTATTTACAGTATTATACTTGTAGTGTAGTATTTTACTGTATTACACTCCAGTTTTTATGGGTGTTATAGCAGGAATAAAAGGTATGAGCACTGTAGTTTTTTTTTATGGGTGAAATAATCTCAACATGCCATTAAGTTTACTCTTCAGCAGGTGGAGACATTTCACTTCAGACACTTGCAACATCAGTTGCTGTGTTAAACACCAACAGAATCGATATATACTTATGAAGATACAAAGCACAGGAAATAGTAGAAGATGGTTTCGATCCATCAACCTCTGGGTTATGGGCCCAGCCGCTTCCGCTGCTAATATTAATATAAAGGCTATATTGCAATCTCGTCACCCTACTGTAGGTGTACCTATGTTTAAATAAACACACAGTAGCAAAGTTTATGTAGTGTTTTTTAATTTTACCGGTGTTTTTTTTCTGTGAGGGACAGCTCTGTCAGGCTTATTTATGTAGCATGGAAGCTAGCATTGGCTAACTAGCAGCCAGCCTGCTTCTAAACAAATACTTTTAATTATCTCAAACACTTTTTAACAGTCAAAACTGAAACACTGGCGGTGAGCTCCAGGTCCTGCAGCTGCAGACGGACACGGATAGCTTCAGACCCGCTCACACACTAGTGTTGGTGGATTAGCAAGCTAGCGTTAGCAAACTAACCCCGCTTATAAAATAAATACATTTAATTATCTCAACACTTTTAAACAGTCAACTCAAACAAATGGGTGAGCTCCAGGTCTTGCAGCCACGGAGGACCACCATCAGTGGGGTATAATGGCGTGCCTTTTAAATTACTTTTTTTGTTTTGTTAGCGGGGCTGGTTGGTTAGTTCGCTAACGCTAGCTTGCTATTCCAACCAATGGAGGTGGGCTCCCGGGGGTTGCGGCGCTGCTACGGGTCTGGAGCTTTCCGTGTCCCGCTGAGATCCAGATCACGTCGAGGTCGGCAGCGGAGCTTTCTAGCGATGTTTCCCCGCTGCCGAGCCCCACTGACGGCGGACCGTCTGCGTCTGCAGGACCTGGAGCTCAGCGCCAGTGTTTCAGTTTAACTGTTAAAAAGTGTGAGCTAATAAAAGGTATTTACAGTATTTAGAAGCGGGCTGGATGCTAGTAAGCTTATGCTAGCTTTCATGCTACATAACTAAGCCGGACAGAGTTGTCCTCATCTGGGGATAGCCTTTAATGCTTTAACAAACACCAAAGCAAGTAAGCGCTGTGACTAACATACTCTTCTGAAGTGATTTGGAGAGGGACATCAGGTAGAAATACTCTGGTTGACTAGCATAACACCATTGTATTCCTATAATAATCAATCCAGGCTAACGTGAATGACAGTGACTGCATGTTGCTTCCCTCTAAATTTAAGGTTGTGGGTTGACTAGCGGGTCAGCTCGATAGTTTGACAAATTGATCAGACCTGCACGTCATGCGCACTAGAACAAACCGTGTATCCAAGAACAGTTCAGTCAGTGGAAATGACATTCGATCAGACACAGCCGATCTATAGTAGATTAGTGTTACGTTTCCAGTGTCGCGGCTCCGACCAAAACATTAGTTGGGTACAGACGGACCGCTTGTTTCTTTTAGGATAACTTATATTAGCTTTAGACCGGCTGGTAGCAGCTTTTTGCTTGTTTCTTTAGGCTAACTATATTAGCTTTAGCCTGGCTGGTAGCAGCTTTCTGCTTGTTCTTGAAGCTAACTAGTAGCTTTAGACCGGCTGGTAGCAGCTTTCTGGTTGGTGCTTTAAGCTAACTATATTTAGCTTAGACTGGCTTGTAGCAGCTTTCTGCTGTTTCTTGGGCTAACTGTATTCTTTAGCCTGTTTGGTAGCAACTTTCTGCTTTTTTTCTTGGGCTAACCTGTATAGCTTGAGCCTGGTGGTAGCAACTTTCTGCTTGTTCTTTGGGCAACTATATTAGCTTTAGCCTGGCTTGTAGCAGCTGTCTGCGGTTTCTTAAGCTAACTATATTAGCTTTAGCTTGTCTGATAGCAGCTTTCTGCGGTGGGAAATGGCCGGGAGACGTTGTGATTATGTTGCATTAATCAGGGGATTTAGTTTGTATTTGTATAGAACATAAAACACATGACTACTGTAGCGTCCTGACTACCCATGAAAACTATGACATCACTGTATCAGCGGCAGCTGCTGCCTCCGGACTTTTCTACACACGAAGAGCCTCACTTCCATAACAATAAACCCCATCGGACAACGTCACATCCACACGTTGCCCACCTGCTACCTGTCTTAAAGGGGAACGGTCGGATGGTAATAATCATGTAAAGGAGAAACGGTGAAAGGTTACTTTTCTATCAAGCAGCGAAAAAGTATTAACGTCAACATCGTAACGTCCTGCAATGTGACTTTCGTGCATGCGCCACATCGCGATGTCAATGCTAAAACACAATATTGTTCAGCCCTAACTGACGGTATGCTTCAGTAAGCTAGTTTGCCAATTTATCTTGGGTAATGCCACATGTTAAGTATCTTAGTTTATTTAGATACCCAACATAGGTTATACTACGTACACTGTATAACAATATATCACGTGTTTCTTTTATTTCATCTTACATTTTTGCTAGCCTCTTGTGTAGTTATATGTTTTTATAATTATCTTTGTTAATATCTGTGACTCATTACTATCTAAGTAACTGGTCATTGTGTTTTCTCCTTTTCACCCTTGTTACTCAAATAAACGTGTTACAAGGATCCGGTCGCCAGTGCTTGATGGTGGAAGGTGTTTAGCTGCTGTTCAGATTGCACAGCGTTACGACGTGAAGGACAAGACATATTTCATGGTAAGTATTTCCAGGTAATCTCTGCACCTCTAATCTCTGCACCTTTGTTATTCTAATATTACCATGTAATAAAATTGAAACAGGCAGTTTTGCATTTTTCCACCACTGATTCATGGTTTTATTTCAGAAACTACGGAAGCATTTCCCAGTAATCACTACAGCTGATTTTTTGATTATTATTACATGTAATTAAATCGAAACAGGCAGTTTTGCATTTTGCACACTGCCTTCTAAATCTCTACCATGCGCCATTTCTTGCCTAAAACAATATAACCAACAATATGTTAAATTAAAAGATAGATGTAACTCCCTGATGGTCTAATGGCTAGGATTTGGTGCCCTCACCGCCGTGGCCGGGGTTCAGTTTCCGGTCAGGGAATGGTAGGACTTGACAGACACAGATTTAAAGAGCAACTTTTTGGTTGATTTGTCAAATTCTTCCTCATTAGTTTAACGTTTTAAAGAGTACCATTCCTTTAAATCAGACCCCGACAGTGGATGTATCCTTTGTCATCATTGATGGGTCATAAACACTTCATCTGCCTCCATCTCAATAACATTCTTTTCAATTTTTTTCAAGCAGTAACTAACCCCTAACCAACATTTTTAACTGAAAACCAATGTAGTGAGAGTCCAGTAATGTTATTGTTGGATTCAGGTCCAATTTTGACATTTTAGCGCAATGCAAAGGTGCATAACAGATTTTTTTTCTACATACCTGCAGCGATGCAAAGCAGGGTGGGCCGACTAGTCAAGGAACAGCAAGAGACTTGGTATTAAGAATAACAAACTGACTATGTGACAGATGTGTAATCTGTCTGGCCTTCCTTCTGAAGCTCTAGCCAGGCGCCATTCCTCGCCTAAAACAATATGAGTCATTCCAGTAAGTGAAAAGAAAACTCACATCTACAAAGATAAATTTGAAAGATGGGACTCCCTGATGGTCTAGTGGCTAGGATTCGGCGCTCTCACCGCCGTGGCCCGGGTTCGATTCCCGGTCAGGGATGGTCAGGACTGAGAGACTCAGGTGTGATGTTTGAAAGAATAAGTTCCTGGACTTGATTTTGATTTGTCAAATTCTTCATTAGTTTAAATGAACTGACAGCATCAGGTATATGACTTTACAGTTCTCAAAGACGCACACAATCTCAACTGGTTATCCTTTAGACAGCTAGTCTCTTTTCTTTTCTCTCACTTTTTGTCTCTGTCTGGCCTTATGTATTGCTTGTATTACATCAAGTGACCTGCATACCAATGACCGTAAAGATTAATATGTACTGTACATGGTTTTCAGAACTGTACCTTCAGATAGGTAAGGCCACTTGGGTTATCTTTGGGCTGCTCTATATTCACCTGCAGAATGATAAACCCTAGAGTTGGCTTACTCCAGGTATTTAAGCATCAAACGTCCCGGGGTGGACTTGAACAACCATCCTTTCGGTTAACAGCCGACTGCGCTGACCTATTGCGAACAAGGTGAGGGCCATGTGGGGCCTCTGAGCATCATTTATAGACTAATTAATTATTCTCGAGTCAAATTTTTATTGGAAAACACATACTGACATGAACATAGAAGGGCCATGTCGGGCCTCTGAGCATCACTTATAGACCAAGTAATTATTCTCAAGTCACTCTTTTTATTGGAAAACACATACTTACATGGCCATAGAATATTTTTAGTTTTCTCCTTTTAAGTAATGCATATTAGTATCTCCATACTTCCAGCAACAATCTCCTATATTACTGACACATTTCATCTCTCCTCCATCTGGACAGGCTTAGCAATATACTTAAAATATAAAAGTAAAAGTAGCCTATGAATGACAAAGCTCCCTGGACCAGACACATGTTACTAGAGAGCACACTGAGAAACTACAGTGGACATGGAGAAAGACTCTTTATTCTTTTTCTTTATATGCCATTGCCTACATTTTAAATGGCCGTCTGCCAATAGGCCTTAAACATATATAAACATATAGCCTATTTATATTGACAGAGACTGGGACTCCAGGTTAATAAGATTCTGACCGAGTAGCAAGATATGAATTCAAGTGTGATTTTGTGAGAAGTCTGTGTATGTTCCAATTTAATTAGAGTAAATTTTGTAATGGTAACTCCAGGGGAAATTATTTGAAATTTAGTGAGGACTAGATTAGAACTGGATTTAAAGCTGATCTGGTTTCCAACTTCGGCCAGGTGTGTCTGTTAAAACACAGACGGAGACACTTTCTCTCTGTTGATTTATTACAATCAATCATCAGTATAAACATGGGGGGGGGGCAGCTCTGCTATGAATGTGTGTGTGGTAATAAATGAAATAAACAATATTGTAAAGGCTACATACACAATGTATAGGAATCATATATGCTAGTAAATAATAACAATAAACCCAACTACTAATACATTATCTAATGAGCAAGGACGTTCAACAATCGCCATTATCGAATCAACAGCCAGGTGTAACCTAGCCAACAGTAGAAGAACGTAAACAAGCTAACTTTTAAATGTACCAGAACTACAGACCAATACAACAACAGGCTTACATGAACTGACAACATCAGTTATATGACTACAGTTCTCAAAGAAGCACACGATCTCAGCTGATTATCCTCCAGACAGCTAGTCTCTTTTTCTTTTCTCTCACTTTTGTCTCCGTGTGCCGTGCGCGCCTGCTCGTGTGTTGAGGTGCATGTCCGCGCTATTCTCCGACATGGACTCCAAATCACACCTGATAGACAACCTTTGGCACAAAACTAAAGCAACAAGCCAATTTTGTAAAATGTAGGGAGTAGAAAGTATCGATATTGTGGTAAAATGTAAGGAGTAAAAGTAAAAAGTCGCCAAAAAAATAAAGAGTAAAGTAAAAATATCCAAAAAATCTACTTGTGTCTGAATTGTCCATGTCCATACAAGCATGTCAAATGTCAAACTCATCTAGCAGAATGTTCAACTCTACACCTGAACAGGGACTTGAACCCTGGACCCTCAGATTAAAAGTCTGATGCTCTACCGACTGAGCTACCCAGGCTTCGAAAGCAAGTGACTGTGAAATCAAGTGTCGACCTAAATGTAAAACTCGACCTGTTAACACATCTCCACTGCAAGCAGGAAAGCCGTTTCTGGATCACTGTGCCATTATCAGTGACATCACAGAGCATTGTCATGAGAGTCTATAAGTAGGACCAATCAGGTTGCTCCCATCAGGTTGTTTTTTGACAATGCCACGCAGACGCAGACACGCCGCTCGCCCCGCTCGCAGACGCAGGAGGACTCACAGGTCCTCCCATGTCCACCGACGTAGGAGAGTTGTCCGACGCAGACGCTAGGCAACGCCAATAAACATGTAGCACAGGGCCCGAACAACTGTATTGATCTCATGTTATTTTCCAGATTGGTTCAGCTGCTAAATTTAAATTATCAGTCAGGATTTACTGACTAACTGACCGACTGACTGACTCCTAACTGACCTCAGGCCTCAACACCAACAGCATTTCATAGAAAACAGACTTGGAGAGGAGGAGAGGAAGTGTTTCTGTCAGTTAACAGGTTTTAAAGAGCTCATTGTACCTTATTATCCTACCAGAGCACTGCGCTCCAAGAATGCAGGGTACTTGTGGTTCTTAAAGTCTCCAAAAGAAGAATGGGAGCCAGAGTGTTCAGCTATCAAGCTCCTCGCCTGTGGAACCAGGTTCCAGTTTGGGTTCAGGAGGCAGACACCATCTCCACATTTGAGAGTAGGCTTGAGACTTTCCTTTTTGATGAAGCTTATAGGTAGTTCTGGCTCAGTTTTCCTTGCCTCTTTCGCCTAGTGCTTGCTCTTTGTGGGAATTTTCGGTTTCTGCAAATAACATCACAGAGTATGGTCTGGACCTGCTCTTTTATGAAAAGCGCAATGAGATAAGTGTTGTGTGATTGGCGCTATATAAATAAAATTGAATTGAAAATTACCTGAACCTCAACTTCCTAGCTCATAGTTGATGTTTTACATTCTTGGATCCGTCTTAGGTTCTGCTGTCTGCCTACGTTCCTGGATCCTGAAGTAGGTTATCATATCGTCACTGAAAACATATCTTTGATAGCAGGATCATTCCTTTTGTAAAACCTTTGTCTTTCTTGGAGTATATCCACTATAATACATTCTTAAAAATGTCATATCTTTTGCTATGGTGGGCCTCGTATCCAAACTACTCTGGCAGATGATACTAGTGTCGATGTAGCCTGGGAAATAATTAGCAGCTGGTAGATAGATCTCCCATCGGGAAATAAAACCCCAGTCTTCCGTGTGAGAGGCGGAGGCGACCATCCAAAGTTTCAGTAGTATTGTGGTTTTTGTGTTGGAACAAGTTGCACTGTTTTGAAATAAGCTTTTGAGATACAAGAACGTCTTCACTTGGGACAGCAATTGACTCCCAACAGAACACATAATCTGGAAAGAGCAGAAGAGGAATTATAAGGTGCCCAGACTTGACACTCCCACCTTCTGCTGCACCTTGTGAGGTGCTGTTCATGTCCAGTAGATATGCTTTTCCATCGCGTGACGATAATCCCATTTAGGGTCAGGAGTTGTCCTCCCATGCTGAACACAGCCTGAGCCATGGCCCGCGTTCCCCCTCATGATTCACCCCAGTGGAAGCTGTAGATCAATGCCTGATAAAGCCAAATGAACCACATAGTCTGCAAAGAGCATAAACGGAATTCCAAGGTGGCCAGACTTGACACTCTCCCAACTCCTGCGGCACCTTGTGACGTTTTGTTCATGTCCAGGAGATGTGCTCTTTCCATCGCTTGAAAGTATTCCCATTTAGGATCAGGAGTTCTCCTCCCATGCTGAACACAGCTTGAGCCAAGGCCCACTTTCACGAGTAGTCCCACGCCTTCGCCGGGACTTCCTCGAGGCCTTGTAGCATTGGTTAGCTGGTAGAAAAATCTCCCCATCGGGGAATCGAACCCCGATCTTCCGCGTGACAGGCGGAGATACTGTCCATTCTACTAACGAGGAATGTTCAAGCTTCATATTTGGCACATCAAGAAATAGGTGGCGCTATTCCAACATTCAGACCACAGTCAATGCATGTAGAAATATTTAGGTTTACTACATATTTGCTGTCATTCAAATCCATGACAAAGCATCTGTGACTGAATCTAGTTTAAAATCTCTATTTTGTATTATTTTGAACATTTGCAGTAAAATAAAAATGGTGCATTTTCCCACAAATATGCAAAATAAATGCATTTCGTCAGTTTCCGTAGTGTAGTGGTTATCACGTTTGCCTAACACGCGAAAGGTCCCCTGTTCGAAACAGGGCGAAAACACATTTCTTTGTTTGTATTGACTTCGCACAATCAAACTCTGCGAAGTTAAACTCTCCATGACCTTCACGGAAAAATCTCCCTGACGTGAAATCGTGGCCAGGCCTAACAAAGTTTCCCCAGTGCAGTAGTCATCACATTCAGAGATTCAGGAATATCCTGTCTAACATTGATGCAGAAAAACTAGTCCACGCATTTGTTACTTCTATTTCTGGTGAACGTGGGGTTTGTAGTCCTTACATAGTAACTAGTAGATTTCTGGTGAACGTGGGGTTTGTAGTCCTTACATAGTAACCAGTAGATTTCTGGTGAACGTGGGGTTGTAGTCCTTACATAGTAACCAGTAGATTTTTGGTGAACATGGGGTTTGTAGTCCTTACATAGTAACCAGTAGATTTCTGGTGAACGTGGGGTTTGTAGTCTTACATAGTAACCAGTAGATTTCTGGTGAACGTGGGGTTTGTAGTCCTTACATAGTAACCAGTAGATTTCTGGTGAACGTGGGTTTGTAGTCCTTACATAGTAACCAGTAGATTTCTGGTGAACGTGGGTTTCAGACTGCTGCTTGGTTTAAATGCGACTCCAGTTGCGTCTCTGCCATCGGAGATTTTTTTTTTTTTACTGTCAGCTGCCCCCCCCCCCCGCCCCCTCTCTCTCTGTGTCTCTCTCTTACTCACACACACACACACACACTCACAAACACGCACACACACACTCACACATACCTGGTGTGGAAATAAAAAAATAAAAAAGAACCAAAAAAAAAAAATCACACTGATCATAAAAATAAAAAAGTTAAAAAAAGAAAGTTATATTGAGTATGAAAACTCTTGTTCATTACATTTTACTTCATACCCAGCCAACATTTTATGCGGGCCCATGTGGGTAAAAAGTGGCAGAATCATGGGCCCATGTGGGATTGTCAGATCACACCCATATGGGATTGTCCGCGGGTTCCATGTTGGCCCCAAGCCAATTGCCCATGTGGGTTTAAGGCAGGATTACACCAGGTTGTAGATGGGCCCCAGCTGGGCTAAACAGACAAGACCCATCTTGGTCCCAGCTTTAAGTCCTATGTGGGGCCTACATGGGGCCAGTATGGGCTGAAATATGGGGGATTGTCCGCAGATTCCATGTTGGCCCCAAGCCAATTGCCCATGTGGGTTTAAGGCAGGATCACACCAGGTTTTAGATGGGCCCCAGCTGGGCAAAACAGACAAGACCCATCTTGGTCCTAGCTTTAAGTCCTATGTGGGGCCTACATGGGGACAGTATGGGCTAAAATATGGGTTGCAAGTGGGATGTCCGCAGTTTCCATGTTGGCCCCAAGCCACTTGCCCATGTGGGTCGAAAGCAGGATTACACCAGGTTTTAAACTGGCCCCAGATGGGCGACGCAGACAAGACCCATCTTGGTCCCAGCTTTAAATCTTATGTGGGGCCTACATGGGGAAGTATGAGCTGAAATATGGGTTGCAAATGGGATTGTCCGCAGTTTCCATGTTGGCCCCAAGCCACTTGCCCATGTGGGTCTAAAGCAGGATTGCACCAGGTTTTAAACTGGCCCCAGATGGGCGACACAGACAAGACCCATCTTGGTCCCAGCTTTAAAACTTTATGTGGGGCCTACATGGGGAAGTATGAGCTGAAATATGGGTTGCAAGTGGGATTGTCCAGGGTTCCATGGCCCGGGCCAATTGCCCATGTGGGTCTAAGGCAGGATTACATCAGGTTTTAGATGGGCCCCAGCTAGGCAAGACATGTTTTTTAAAATCCTAATTGAGTACTCAGTACAATTTGATTAAACCATCCTAGAGCTGCAACAATTAATAAAAAAAAATACCAGTTTGAGTCAGGTTCTTTAAAAATGGCCACATTCTCTGATTTCAACTTTTATTTAGAAAGTTTTTGTTGATAGACAAAATGATCAACATTCATTAATGAAAATAACAGTGATTCAATATTTTTTAACATGTGATAAAAATATTGATGAAAATTATAAATATTTTAACAGTTTAAATCTACTTTTAGCTGAATACAAATGTTCTGCACTCACATTCCACCACTGCTCAGTTCTGTTTAATTTGGCACTGGCTGTCTAGATAACGTTCGTCCTCCTCTGTCTCTTGCCCCAGTGAACCATTTCGACAGTGCCCTCTCTGCCTCCTGCTGGTTCACCTGTGCAGTCAACGAATTCTTCTTAAGAGCCTCTGTAAAACAAATTTGGTTGACAGTATAAGTTAACATTAAAAAAACTCTTTAAACACCATTTAGAATTGGAAAATTGCCAAATTCAGTGCTATATTAGCAAAAGTATGAAGGATATGTTATGTATTTATGAAGTATTTGAACTTAAAACAGTTTCCCTCATAATCATAATTAATATCTAGGAGCTTTGTTAGGTGTGTACAAATAATTATAAAATGATGCACATTTTGTCACATTAAAATGCCAAAATACATTAAAAGCAATAGCTGATACACTTTAGTTGAGGCTTCAATTGTAAAATGCAGGCTTCAGGTTTGAAATGCCAATATAACCAGCATTATTTGTATAAAAAGATTGCTATTTATATGTTGATTTAAACTTATTTAGTATTAAAAATAATTAGATGAGCAGTTCTCAAAATAGTGCAGTCCAGGATGTTCCTTGCATTTTCATCTTGTGAAAAATGTTTCCTCTAATTTACTTTAATTTGAAAATGCCACCGTGCTCCCTACCTTACTGGTGCGTATTCAAAATAATGTAAGTCCATATGAATGTGGGCCGCAAACAGATACAGGGATTAAAGCAAAAAAAAATTATTTCACTGAAAAAAAGTAATACCTAAGTACTACACAGATAAGAACATCTGCACCACCACCACCAAAGGGAACAAAAAAATAACTAAATATTTAAATGCACGACACTGTTGTCAAAACCCACACAATCAACATATAGACACACTTACAGACAGCATCTTGGAAGTTTGTGATCAATACTGTATGATGATTTAAAAAAAGTGGTGTCCCATTTCATAGGGTATGTTTTCACTCCTAGCCCTTACCACTCGGTGTCAAGGGCCAAGGGCTAGTGGTAAGGAGTAAGGGGCAGGGGTAAGATGGAGAAATAGGATTCAGCCTTAATCCTTGCAGATGGAATGTTTTTTCAACAAATTATTTTCAATAGTTGTAGAACTTCTCTGATTTACTTACCGTACAGAACGTTGAAAAGACACAAGTCCTTAAACTTCTTTTTCCCGTGACGGCCAAACATGTTGTAGTCCAATGCCAGCTCGTTTGACAGAATGTATTTCATCATTCGTCTCGTTGCGTCATCTACATTTGTGCCCCTATGTCTGCCACCATGGCAACCTAGGAATGAGAACCAAAAGGAGAAAAAAAGGCTTACAATAACTGCCAAGACCATAAGGAAATAAATAAATAAATAAATAAATACCTACAACAGCAGACATTAGACTGCGGTCCCCCAGTAGCTCCTCAAGCGCCTCAACGTCTGCTTGAGTTTGCAGTGGGAAAACCACACCATCAGGAACCTCCATCACTGATGTATCTTGCTTCTTCAGCAAGGCATTTAGCATCTTACCATGAACCTTCTGGGTCTCCTTAATTTCTTCAACAATTGTAAGAAGTTTAGAGAACATGGCTTCACAACTGGGGCTGGCAACTCGCTGGGCAGTGGGGCTGGCGATCTGCTGGACGGGGCACTGGCAACTCGCTGGGCAGTGGGGCTGGTAATCTGGCTGGTCATTTTATTTGCTGCTGGCCAAAGGTGTTTTTCTGGGGGGAGTGGGTGGAAGTTCGTCCTCTGAATCAGAATGCTCACTTGATTCTAGATGCTTGCTCTGACTCTGGAAGAGTTTTGATCTTGCCCTAGAGAGGTTAATATGAAGATATTTAAGGTAAACCATACCTACTGATTCTATATTATGGAAATTACTTTTAACCTGTATTCCCCCAAAACACCTACTTTCTCTTTATCAAGCCATCTGCGGTGTCTGTCAGGTCGGATGTATACTCGGCTTGATGAAGCTTTACCCTGGCCTCCGCATAAGTAGCTGTAAAATACAATGACCACTGTAAAATACAATCACTGCTGTAAATCTCATGGTCAGGAATTTACTTGATAGAAGTGTGACGGCTTATAAACTAGTCAGTCTTCCTCTTCTTCTACTGTCACACAGATATGAGCTGCAGAGAGTATCACAGTGCACATCTGTATGTAGCAGTATGAATTGAAAAAAAAACATGCACATACAGTATACATAATATGAAGCAGATGTCTAATCTGCAGAGGGATAGTGTGGTTGCAGGTATGCAATCAAGAGCACACCGAGAGCAACTATGACATGTGTGAGGACTGAAATCAATTAATTGGTTTGGTGTGATCTTGCCTGTTTGTAATGATGATCTAGAAATAGAGCAGTAGTTAATTAGGAAAATTAAAGTTACCTGCATTTCCCATCACACGCATATTACACAGAATCCAGTTTTGAGCTGGTGGTGTGCTCTCTTTCACGGCCTTGGTCACATTGAGCAATGTGGCTGGTGGCCACCAGCATAATTTTCCGTCGGTGCCCTCGAACCATTCTGATGGAATGATGTCCACCTTCTTGCAGCCATCAGGGTCAATTTCATCCACAACTCCACCACACTGAATGAGGGCATCCTGCAAAGTTCATCATGTTATGTGCTGTGTAGTTGAGGCAACGCCACAAACATTTTCTGAAGAGGCAATAACAGCAGTGGTTTTGTAAAGTCTGTTACTGGAGCACTGGCAAGCTGACCAGACAGTTTTGATAGTAAAACAAACTCCAAGACATGTCGAATCAATGGGGTAGTTGAAAAAACATGCCCCTGTTTCAAAAAGTTCATACACTATATGTGTTTCTGCAGTGGAATGTACAATATTCCTCACAATTGCAACTCTGCCTCTCAGTTCAAAACAGTTGGAACCACTGGAGTTTGAGATGATTGTGTCTTTGAGTTTATACATTTTATATTGAACACCCTGATGCATGGAAAAATCTGCTGGCAGTGGTCCAGATACATGGGGCTGTTTCAGTTCAACACCTTCAGGAATGTCTTTTGAAACGTGAGGAAATAATTGCCTTTCATAGACACGGATTTTGCAGCCTTTTTTGAGATTGTTGCAAATGAAAATGGCTGGTGGATTTAAGATTTTTTTTTCCACACTTAATACATGTATTGCATTTGCATTGCATTTATTTGCAGCAGTGATTGCATAAGGGTTGGGGAGACACTGTCACTGCAACACACATTATGAAGTACACAAACAAGATTCCAGTAAAAAAAATGGAGACTTATTGAGTTTACACTGAGAAAGACAGCATTTTCTTAAAAAGAATACCCACTCAGGAAAAACAAACTAGATTCATAGATTCAAACCTAGATTCATACAACTGCAGCTGAAACGGATATAGCTTAAACAATTACTTTATGTAACACAAGCTTCATCACAGCTTACACAGCTTGTTTTGTACATTACTAACAAATGTCTTTTAACTAATTCACACAAAACTAAAAAGAAAAAAGCGGCAGAAGCAAAAAAAAAAAAAAAGAGCCGCCCAATGTGGCTGCTGAGCTAATTCAGCTTGCATTTTTGTGTTCAAAATGGTTTAGAATACTGCCTCCAAATAGTTTATTCTGCCATTGGTTTCGAGAGGGGCTGTATAAAACCAGTAACGTTATGTCGACTAACTGGGTTGATTAGGCCTAACTACTAACGTTAGCTAAAGTTAGCTAGCTAAAACACACAACATTAGCTTAGTCTAACAAGCATTTTTGTAAATTCGCCATTGTTTTAAACTAGCTCACATTACTTCGATAGATAGTAATGATGGTGTAATGCAAGACGGCTACATCATTTTACATAACAGAGAGACAGGTATGCTACTCACCAGTGTTGAGAGCGAGCTGCTACTGCGACGTCTGCTCTGCTACTGCTGCTGTCGGCGCTGATCCGTTAAAATTCAAAATAAAAGCGCGCAGTGTGACCGTTATAGTATGTTGCAATACGCATGCGTTTAAACTGAACTCTTATTTTTAAAAAGCCTGGCCAGCATATATATAAATAAAAAAAAAAAAAAAAAAAATAATAATTGATACGTATTACGTACGTATATGTACGTAATACGTATCAATTAGTCTTTTTTTTTCTTTTGTTTTATTCTTGTCTATACAATTATTATGTGAAATCTATAGGCTATCCAGTGGCTTAACACTGAACAGCCATGACGGTCATTTTGACTGCTTTTAAATTTATATATGAAATAACTTGCTGGAAAAAATACATCCTGCCGGTATCTGACTTTTCACAGAAAGTCTATATTTTCATTTAAACAGTTTGTTTATACATTAGCCTTCACACAAGGCAAAAAAAATAAAATCACTTTCTCCTATTTCTGCCATACACTGTCATATTTGCTTGGTAACTAAGCGTCTCTATCAGAGAAACGTTAAGCGGTGTAGAGCAACAAGTGTGAGCATCAGCGATAGACCGAAGGCAAAGCCAGAATCGGTAAAGCAGGATACCACAATAAATACGGTGTAAATGGACACTGTTCTGAATCAGCAGGCAGCGCGGGTGCTCTCTCTGTGGAAGGAGCGGTAGGCTCCATGTAGCTAGGTGGCCGGTGGTTGCCTACGTGTTTATATAACTTCACACATCCTCAAGTGGCTGGATTCACTGCACACATCCGCTCCAATGAGTGCACCAACAGTAAATTTATTCAGAAATTTCATGAAGCTGAGAGCCGAGTTTATAGAAGGGAAAAGGGCACTGGGCCACGGTCCGAGCAGCGCATGCCACCACAGCAGACGCCAACATAGGCAGTGCCAGGCTAGGTTAGGTTATAAATGTTCAAATAAGATACTTTTATTGCCTGTTATGAGTTATGTTGAATGAATTTCGATATTTATTCTTTTTCAGTGAATATAAATATTACATTTATACTAGGCCATGATATGAATTATTGACACCTGGGGTACTACTCAGTGCATAATTGAACTCGATAAATTGTACATTTTGGTGTTATTTCGTTTTTCTAAAAGATATATTATCTTGAGAGATTATAGAGTTGGGATCTGGCGGTCAAAATGCATTGGCCTACAGAATCCCGGCCCTTCTATAGTGTTGAGGAATTGCTGTTGTAGACAATTGTCAGCTTCAACCTGCCTGGCCATTCCATTCCGCTTCAGCCCCATAGAACTGCAGCTGCTTACTTGTGTTGTGTTTTTCCCCCGCAATGTGATGTGTCAGGGTAAGAGAGCACTAAAATCCTAGTAAAAGAGTTTAATCAGGTCTGGCCAACCACAGAACCAGCTCTCCTTACAAGCCTGTCCAACCACACGCTAGGCCTACCTGCCAACATGCCACAGCAGACAATGCTGATGACAATGCTGTCACGTTGTTTTGCAAGTTTGACTGTAATATTGACTGTATGAATACAGAGCAATCCAGTCTAACACCAACGCAGTCCACCTTGTTACAGCACTCCTGAATTTTGTTGCTTCATGTCTACAGTCACAGAGTTTATGAAGAAGGAAACTATAACCTGTAGATCTTAATCAGGGTTTATACCCTGATTTATTCTGAACTGAGAATGTTTCACATGTCCATGTAAGCCTATCATATGTCTGTATTTACATTAATTATGATTATAAAGATAGTCCACCCATGTTTAACTGGGATTTGGATGTTTTTAAGATGCAAAAAATAACAGAGTTCTGTAGAAAAAAAAACATTAAAAAAACAACAACACAGCATCAGAAAGCTGCCTAACCTTTGGCCAGTAGTGCTCTAAAAATAAGAGGAACATGTAACATGTGAGTCTCATGTTAGGTAACCCACATGGGGCCCACATAAATCCGCCTACTTCCATCCCATGACCACTTCTCCTACTCATATCCCCTTTGGGCCCTTAAGTTGGCCCACAAGGGCTTTCCATGTGGGTCTCATGTTAGGTAACCCTCATGGGGCCCACAGTAATCGCCTACTTCCATCCCATGCCCACTTGCCCACTCATATCCCCTATGGGGCCTTAGAGTTGGCCCTCATGGGCTTTCCATGTGGGTCTCATGTTAGGTAACCCACATGGGCCCACATAAATTGCCTACTTCCATCCCATGCCCACTTTGCCCACTCATATCCCTATGGGGCACTTAGAGTTGGCCCTCATGGGCTTTCCATGTGGGTCTCATGTTAGGTAACCCACATGGGGCCCACATAAATTGCCTACTTCCATCCCATGCCCACTTTGCCCACTCATATCCCCTATGGGCCCTTAGAGTTGGCCCTCATGGGCTTTCCATGTGGGTCTCACATTGATTAGGTATCCCACATTGATGCAGAAAAACTAGTCACGCATTTGTTCCTTCTATTTCTGGTGAACTTTGCCTTCATATAACTAGTGATTTCTGGTGAAAGTGGGGTTTGTAGTCCTTACATAGTAACCATGATTTCTGGTGAACGTGGGTTTGTAGTCCTTACATAGTAACCAGTAGATTTTTTGGTGAACATGGGTTTGTGTCCCACTTATAACCAGTAGATTTCTGGGGACCTTGGGGTTTGGCCTTCATGGTAGATTTCCACGTGGGGTTTCATCCGTTAGTAACCCAGATCTGGTGAACGTAAATTTGTAGTTCCTTACATAGTAACCAGTAGATTTCTGGTGAACGTCATTTCAGACTTGCTGCTTGGTTTAAATGCGAGTTGCGTCTCTGCCATCGGAGATTTTTTTTTTTTCACTGTCAGCTGCAACCCCCCCCATGGGGCCCCTCTCTCTCTGTGTCTCTCTCTTACCATCACACACACACACACACACGCACCACACACACTCACACATACCTGGTGTGGAAATAAAAAAAATAAAAAAGAACCAAAAAAAAAAAATCACACTGATCATAAAAATAAAAAGTTAAAAAAAGAAAGTTATATTGAGTATAAAAACTCTTGTTCATTACATTTTACTTATAATTGCGACCCATGTGTTGTTGTATCATTGTTGCAAAACGTTTTGTATATAGTTTGTTTGTTACCATGACAACACCATTGATCTGAAGCTTGATGCTGTCATGTAAATAGTTTTCAAATCAGCAATAAATATAACAATTTTTGATCAACTCATATCAATTGCATGCTTAAATAACATACCGGTTAAAGCCCCGCACATTTCAAGAGAACTTGACCCACTTCCGGGTTAAATCTGACCACTTCCGGTCTAGGCCCCGCCCAGTCCGAGTACGGATCCGGATACAGATAATTCATGTGGTAAACAGATACAGATACAGATAATTCATGTGGTAAACAGATACAGATACAGATACAGATAATGCTGTACTCGCTCATCCCTAGTGGAAACCACATTAAATATTAATTTAATTGTATAACGCGAACAGTAACAACTCTGCGCACACAAGTTCTTGTGTGGGAGTAGTGGGATTTGGTGCTGGCAATAGAGTCCTTGTAACGTAGGATGTGGTTGTTGTACATTTCTTTGTGAATAGTGAGACCCGTTTTTCTATGGAGACGTTCAAGTTGCCGACCTTTGGCTTTCATGAGACAAAGATCGGGGGTGGACCAAGGGGCGGAGACGGAGAAAAAACAGATCTGTTTTTCAACGGTGCAAGAGAATTCAGAATATCATGGAGTCCAGTGTTGTAATGAGAGACCAGATCATCGGGGGTGGAGAGATTTTGAGTGTCAGGAAGGCAGAAGGAGTGAATAGTTGAAGTGAGTGTGGCGGGGTTGATATTCTTTGTGTTCCAAAATGAAATAAGGCGTGGTATTTTTGAGATGGAGAGACGGAGTTTCACTGTAAATGAGAGGAGAAAATGGTCAGTTATAGGGAGTTCATCTGCTGTAAGGTCAGACAGGGTTACAACCAGAGCAGCAGATTAAGTCCAGAATATGTCCTTGGAGTGTGTCGGAAAAGTGGTATGTTGCTGACATCCAAAACTGTCTAAGGAGGAGGTGAAGTCTTTGGTGAGAGGCAGGTTGATATTGTCCATGTGGATATTGAAATAACCCAGCAGTATTATGTTTGGTGAGAGAGAGGATAAGTGGGTAAAGAAAGCAGCAAAGTCATTTAAAAAAAAAATCACTATTCGGTTTAGGAAAGCAGTTGAAATGATGGTTGGAGTGGGACCAGACAACTTGCAGACAGCAGATTCAAAGGAGCTGAAGACAGAGTTGGCTCTCTGCAGGTTATTTAAGCAGCAAACGTCCCTGGGTGGACTTGAACCACCATCCTTTCAGTTAACAGCCGACTGCGCTGACCTATTGCGCCACAGAGACTGCGCCTGTTTGATGTTTTATGAGCAGGAGCTCGATCTTCAAGCCACAAGCATTTCCTTTATGGCTATAGTAAGTAAATAGTATGTGCTTTATACAAGTTATAATGTTTATTATGTTTATTTTTACAAATAGGACATACAGATAGAAACTGTTTTAGACAACAGAAATGTGAATTTGTTTTTCAGATTTTCCAGCCCCTGAAGTTGAACAGCAGAGCAGAGTGGCGCAGCGGAAGCGTGCTGGGCCCATAACCCAGAGGTTGATGGATCGAAGCCATCCTCTGCTAATTCCTATTAAGTCTATTTCCAGTCTGTTGATGTTTAACAACGCATCTGTGTCTGAAATGAAATGTCTCCACCTGCTGAAGAGTAAACTAAACGGCATGTCAAGTTTATTTCATCCATAAAAATGGAAACTACTCATACCTGCTGTACACACCCATAAAAAGGACCAAAGGACAACGCAAGGGTACCTGGATCCAAAGGTCAACGGGATGCCCACGGGTCCCAAGGACCCATAAGGCCAATGCCACGGGTCCCCTGGTCCCGAAGGACAATGTAAAAGAAAGTTGATGTGTATATGCATTAATCAAAAAGAAAGTCGATGTGTATATGCATTAGTAAGTAGACCTTGTGGCGCAACAGCAAAAATATCAGAAAACATATAGATATTGCAGTATTCATAATCGATATTGCAATATCACATTTTGTCAATATCGTGCAGCCCTAGTGTGTGTGTGTGTGTGTGTGTGTGTGTGTGTGTCTGTGTGTGTCTGTGTGTGTGTGTGTGTGTGTGTGTCTGTGTGTCTGTGTGTCTGTGTGTGTATATGTGTGTTGGGAGATGGGCTGCTAAATGTCAAGGGCTGGGAGGAGATGGATGCAGAACAACGTGGTAGTTCAGTGTGTGTTCATATGTCTACGGTCATAACTGCCTCAGAGAGGCATGACAAACTATCATCACAGGTTTCATGTTTATAGCATTTACTGTGGCAGACATGTTGCAATTCTCCCACTGAAATGCATTGACTTTTTATAGAAAACCAATGAACGGTGATTATAGCGCCCCCTAAAGGCCAAACTTCACCAAATTTGGTACAGAGCCCAAAGAAAAAGTGTATTTGCATCTTCTGATCACAGCACGTCTTACTGTACTGCTAGTTGGAACATAACTGACAAAAAAGTTATTCATTTGCAAGAAGAATGTGAGAGAAGTGAATGTACTCCTTCCCCATCAAAATCCAGCTCTACTAAACAGAAACAGTTCAGTAAAAGTAGTTTTAGCTCTGCTGTAAAGTGGGACTTACCTCTCCAAAGGGTTGGATGGAAATGTACTGGAACTCTGTCAATGTTCTAGTTCTGCTGTCAGTTCTCTTGTTGGGTTTGGATCTGATTTTTAAATAAAAACATTGATGGAATGGAACTAAGTGCATTTCCTTAGCTGTGTTTCTGTGTGTGCGTGCATGCATGTGTGTGCGAACATTGGCAACATGACAATATAAACTGTGTGTATGTGTGTCTGTGTGTGTGTTTCTGTGCGTGCCAACACTGGTGCTTCACATGCACAAGTAGCAACATGACAAAATGACGTTTGTGTGTGTGTTTGTGTGTGTGTGTGTCAGTGTTTCACTCCTCGTCCTTGTTTTCACAAAGGGGATTTGGAGTGATAAAAACAGGTTTAAACTAACTGTCCCTGTTTAAGGCTGTTGGGTGCTAACTCTAGTTGAAAGGTTGATCTTTTTCACCTTTGCTATGGCTTAAAAACAGGTTCCACTGAGATTTGAACTCAGATCGCTGGATTCAGAGTCCAGAGTGCTAACCATTACACCATGGAACCTTTATAAGTAACGCAAGGGTTTGCTGGGCAGTTTCTTTCATAATATCCACATGTGTGATATTAAATGCACACAACAATCACAACGCAAATTAAAAAGCAAAAATTACTGGCCAACCTAACCTTTTGTATTGTCCTTTGTGTCACAGGGACATGTTTAGTTTATGTGACCTTTTGTACTAGCCTACCGCTTTCATTTCATGTCAAATGCCATCATGACCTCATCCTTTGGGTCTTGGAGCCCCCCCTGTTTTATTTATAATGCCATCCCTGTTCGATGTCATCTTTTTACTACCCTTGAGGCCGCAGCCTCGCCATTCGGGTCCCTAGCATTCAGCAATAAATATAACAATTTTTGATCAACCCATATCAATTGCATGCTTAAAATAACATACTGGTTAAAGCCCCGCCCATTTCATGACAACCTAACCCACTTCCAGGTTAAATCCTGTCCACTTCCGGGTTTGGACAGATACAGATACAGATAATTCACATGGTTAACAGATACAGATACAGCTGTACATGCTAATCTTTATTAAACACTTCTTGAGTTAACCTTCCACTTTTTTTGCCTTTTTACGTACGTAACTACAGCTCTGATTTAATACAGGACCAATGTCAGAGATCGTGCAGATCTTTCACCAGCTAAATACCAATTCCCATACCGGGAGCTGAACCAGGGCCACCTGGGTGAAAACCAGGGTTTTCCTTACTGTTAGAAGTCTTTAAGAGCAGCAACCAAGACCTTTTGGACATCACTTAGGCCAAATGAATGTAAAATCAAACTAACTGAACGCTTTCTCAGATCTACTGATTGTAGTCTCCAGAGGACTCCTTAAGAATGCATGTAAAGGTTACTTAGGCAGAATCCAGACTTCTAGACCATATGGGACTGACACGTTGAATAATAACAGTGATTTCATGAATACATCCATAGATATGCCAGGAACAGGGCAAATAAATACAATATGACTTGTTGATAAAATACTGCAAGAAGTCTGGTAGTCAGGATTCAGATTGTCACCTTTTCTCCACCACCATGTCTAGTTAAAGTTTAACAATGGTTGATCATTGAGACATATATATGTCTATTATTATCATTACATGAGTAGGTTTGGGGAAATGCATATCAGGGCATAGGGTTAATACAGCTCTCATTTAATACAGGACCAATGACACAGATCTTGCCGCAGACCTTCATCGCTAGACATTGATTCCATACCGGGAGTTGAACCCGGGCCACCTGGGTGAAAACCAGGAATCCTAACCGCTAGACCACATGGGACTGACTACATGTAATAACAGGGAAATGATTTCATGAATCAATCATAGGCTGGCTCGAACTAGGCCTTCTCTTGAACGTGAAGAAGCTTCTTAAAAAAGTTTTATCTTGAAGCTTTTGAGTGTTCTTTAGGTTTTTATCTGCTTTAACTATTACCGGACGGCAGGGGCACGGAGCAGAGCAGAGCGGCCGTTTGGGAGGAATCCTCCTCCGTGTTCAGCTCCATTTTGAACCTGTAAGCTCACTTTAAACTAGATGTGGGAAGTTGAAAGGTTGATCTTTTTCACCTGTGCTGTGGCTTAAAAACAGGCTCCACTGAGATTTGAACTCAGATTGCTGGATTCAGAGTCCAGAGTGCTAACCATTACACCATGGAACCTTTCAAAGTGTTGCTAGTGTTTGCTTGGCAGTTTCTTTCATAATATCCACGTGTGATATTGAAGGCACACAACAATCACAACAAATCAGAGAGCATTTAGGGGATATAGCTCAGTGGTAGAGCGCATGCTTTGCATGTATGAGGCCCCAGGGTTCAATCCCAGGCATCTCCAACAAATGTTGTCCTGACTGTAAGAGAGCTCGAAGAGCTCTTATCGCGATATGAAATAATGCAGCATGAATTAGAAAACAATAAATTGTATGTTTAACTTAACAAGTGTCTACCAACTCTGCACTTTACCCATGTCCTGCTTTACTCCTTTGACATTGAGCAAATTTGTATAGCACAGTGTTGTGGGTGTAGTGACCTCCTTGTGTTCATGGTAATTAATGAAAAAATCTGTCTCAATGACCAGATGTGTTGCAACTTTGCAGTCAAAATTGCATTGTCCAGCGATGGTGGTATAGTGGTGAGCATAGCTACCTTGCAAGCAAATGACCGGTGTTGGATTCCCAGCCATCGCAGTAGCTTTCTTTGAGTGATGTTACTTTTTAACTTTGATTTATACAATAGCAGTGCAAGCATTTTGCCATTGTTTGATTTCCAGCCACTACCAGGTTTTGAAGCAATATACAACATTATCATTACATATTCCACCCAGGTTTCTTCTCTTATTCCGTGTAACACAAAAAAAGTTTAAAAAATCTGAAAATCTTCAGGGGCTGTTGCTCAGTGATAGAGCACATTTTCAGTCTCAATGCCCAGATGTGTTACAAGATTTTCAGTGACTATTGTGCTGTCCAGCGATGGTGGTATAGTGGTGAGCATAGGTGTCTTCTAAGCAGTTGACCTGGGATCAATATCCAGCCATTGCAGTAGTTTTCATTGTGTGGTTACTTGCTTTATTTGTGAAGATTAGCCAGAAAGGTTACTTGCCCATCCTAATTTGATAAAATATTAGATCTCTGTTATGGTATAAATAAGGGCGCATATCAATCAATCAAGCTGCCTCCATGAGGATCCACAGACACAGTCAGTGCACTACGATTTGCACTTTGCCCTTGTCTGGTAACTACTACTAACCAATTGAAAAGTTTATGAACATTTGTGCTAACAGATATATGCGTTTCAAGTTGTCGTGGCCGAGTGGTTAAGGCGATCGACTAGAAATCCATTGGGGTCTCCCCGCGCAGGTTTGAATCCTGCTGACATCGAATGGCATTCTTTTAGAGTGAGAGCAAACCACATCACAGTAAACCTAATTTCCTTGTGGGAGTCATCCCAAAAGGATTAATAAAGATAAGTCTATGTCTATTTATGAAAAAACCTGAAAATCTTTAGGGGATGTAGCTCAGTGGTAGAGCTCATGCTTTACATGTATGAGGACCCGGCATCTCCAGCAGGTATTATGGTAGAGTCTTTAAAAGAGCTGCAACAGATATTACCTCCTGTGGTAATCTGACTGGCAGGGTTATAGAACGTAGTGGTAGACTAAGACCTCCTGTTACACAAACTGAGTGGTATGTGGAAGCTTGCTGGGCCCTCTTTTATACCTCAGACTATCAGACAGCACAACAAGCACTTTAAATGTACATGTTTTACAGTTTCTATTATACTGTATTCATGTACTTGTACTGTAATATATTTATTGTATTACGCTCCAGTTTTTATGGGTGTCATGGCGGTTATGAGCACTGTAGCTTCCATTTTTATATTTATTGAAACTTGACATGCCATTAAGTTTACTCTTCTGCAAGTGGAGACATTTCACATCAGACACTTGCAGCAACAGATGATTTGTTAACAGACTGGAAACAGACTTAATGCTGATAGCATAACAAATAATAGAGAATGGTTTTGATCCATAAACCTCTGGGTTATGGGCCCAGCACGCTCCCGCTCTGCTCTCAGGGGTTAGAAATCTGTGATTGACATTTTGAGGGAAGGTGGCACCAAGGTTCAACAGCTTACGGTTGTAAAGTTAAACATTTGGTAGACCTTGCAACTATCTTTTAAGTGAGCTTCCTGATTAATCCTACATTGATCATTCACATGCAACACTTCTGATTGGCTGGTGTTTAATGCAAAGAAAGTCTGGAGCATTATTGTAGAGAATAAGAAGGCTGACACTGAAGTATTGAGACAACAGTGACTGAAAATCTAATTCAATCTACATATCGGTCTTCTTAAAGATCTAAATAGATTTCTCACCTCAGAGTCATCTGGAGCACGTAACGATTAGCTTCTGTCCCTCTGAACCCTGAGTGACAATCACTCTGCAGTGAATGAGATGCAGTTCCCCCCCCCCCCCCCAGTCTAATCAAGACTATACTTTCAGGGATCATTTTAAGAGTTTTTGACTTGAGGAATGTGTTTCTAAAGTGTTTGGTCTCGCTGACCACGATGATGAGTCGTGATATTCCTTTCTAAGCGTGAAGCTGACAGAGAGTAATGATTCATTTCATATGCTCTCTGTCATTGATGATCGTTGTTAGCTTCTTTATGGAGTATTGAGGAAGGGAATATAATCAGAGTGGTATTGGTAGATATGTGGAAATTAACGGTAATACACACACAGTAGGCATCCACTAAAGGTTGTGTCGTTGCTGCTGACAGATTCAGATCATTATTCTAAGTGTGTGATAACATTACGGGTTTCACCAATTGTTGAGCCTCAGGTTAACAAGGAACAATCTAAGCAAGGTGATTGATGGATGATCCTAGTTACTTCACCAAGTTCAGGCCAAATGACACAGCTGTAAGAGACCACATGGGTTAGCTTCAAGCTTGTAATATATGCAAATGGCAGCTGTGGATTTGAACCCACGCCTCCAGAGAGACTTAAGCCTTAATCCAGCTCCTTAGACCCCTCGGCCACACCACCTGCAAGTGTCAGCTCTCCACATCGTGACAGATACAGGCACTGTAACTAATGGCATGCTTGTTAATTATTGGAAAAAAAACCTTTGCAAGGAAAAAGCCAATACTTTATTAAAAACTGCAAATACTTTAGTACAAAATGTTATCACACTTTGCCATTTTCTCTGGCATTGATTTTAGAATATTGTAACCAGCATTAAGTGAATAAAAAAACAAACATGCAAAGCATGCGCTCTACCACTGAGCTACATCCCCTGAAGATTTTCAGATTTTTCTTTTTTCTGAGATAGACGTAGACTTATCTTTATTAATCCTTTTGGGATGACTCCCGGATGGAAATGGGAGCCCAGATTCCTCTCGGGCGTGCCGCTCACGGACTTGCCCGTGTAGAGCTGCATGTGCCGTGCGTAGCTGGAGCCGGCGTCGCAGGCCACCCAAGACTTGAGTCTGTACCTTGCGGGCTTGCTGGGCATGTTACGGTGGCCGGGAAGTGCAAAACAACATTACAAAGTCTGAAACACTTTTACAAAGATCAAGACAAATTTACATTTAAAAAACAAATTAACAAAACGCAAAACACTTTTACAAAGAACAAAACAAATTTACATTTTAAAAAACAAATTGCTCCTCTTTATTGTGGGGTGCCCCAGGGTTCAATTCTTGGCCCTATCTTGTTCTCTTTATATATGTTGCCATTAGGAGCTATAATCGAAAAGCACAACCTGTCATTTCATTGTTATGCAGATGACCTGCAAATTTATCTGCCTATACAACCCAATGACAGTGTTGCACTAAACTGCCTCCTAAATGGCATTAATGATATCAAGTTGTGGCTATCTCGCAATTTCCTGACCCTGAATGAGGACAAGACCGAATGTATTATCTTCAGTACTAAATACATGTCAAACAATCAAACTTTAAGTCTGGGAGCTCTGACTTCATGCGCCAAGCAAACTGTAAAAAAATCTGGGTGTGACATTTGATTGTAGCATGAAATTTGACAAACAGATAAGCAATGTTGTCAAAACAAGCTTTTTCCAACTTCGTCTCCTGGCTAAAGTAAAGCCTTTTCTTAACAGGCACGATTTGGAAAAGGCTATTCATGCCTTTATTAGTTCACGTCTCGATTATTGCAACGCTCTTTATGGTGGCCTCAATCAAAATCCATCGCACGTCTGCAGCTTGTGCAAAATGCGCTGCTCGCTTTCTCACAAATACTTCTCGGAGTGCACACATCACTCCCGTCTTTTTACTCTACACTGGCTTCCGGTGCGTTTTAGAATTGATTTTAAAATTGCATTGTTTGTTTTTAAGCCCTAAATGGCCTTGCCCCAAAGTATTTGTCCGAGCTTTTAACTTTGGGTGGGCAAAATCGGTTGTTGCGGTCTTCCAATCTGCGGACTCTAGAAGTCCCGAGGTCGAGGTACAAGCAGTGGGGCGATCGGGCTTTCGCTGTTGCTGGCCCAAAACTCTGGAACAAGCTCCCGCCAGACATTCGCATTATAACGGATGTTGTTCATTTTAAATCAAAACTTAAAACTTATTTATTTAGAATGGCTTTTAATACACAGTAGTGGTGTAACAATTCTTCTTCTGATGATTATAGGTTACTTAATCTGTCTGTTTTTTTTATGCTTTGTCTGTTTGTTTGTTTTGTTTGTTTGTGTCTCACGTGAATGTTGTGTTGTTTTCTTGATGATGTAAAGCACTTTGGACACCTGTGGTGCTGTAAAGTGCTATATAAATAAATGTTGATTGATTGATTGATTGAAATTAACAAGACTCAAAACACTTTTACAAAGAACAAAACAAATTACATTTTAAAAAACAAATTAACAAGACTCAAAACACTTTTACAAAGAACAAAACAAATTACAAACGACAGATTCTTCACGGAAAGGGAATGTTCCACACACCGGAAGTGACACGAAGTAATACGGAAGTGACACGGTGTTGTTGGTGAGCGCGGGCAATTCGCGTTGTAGTTGTGGAGTAAATGGCGTAAATGAAGTTTATGGTGACCGAGCATGGACTGCGACCGAGGGATATTTTGCCCGTTTTGTGGCAAACACATTAACGCGGTTTTGCTTCACGTGTGGCCGGTGTTTGGAGTTTCTAAAGGACGCGGACCAGACGGAAACACTTGAAACGCAGGCGTCGTCTCGACAGCGGACAGTGTTAATCAAAGTAAGTGTAGCAAAACAAAAAATGCTATCTATCTGGGGCCATGTGACTAAAAGTCAGTAATGCTATGATTTCTTGAGCGGCTGCTGACTTTCTATTTTGAAACGGAACTCTGTCCATTTCAGCCGAACATCCATGCCCATCATACAAACAGTTCATGGAGTACAGAAGCTCCAAGTCTAAAGAACGACAGGCTTTTAACTACGGGCCAAAACGAAGAAATAGGCCTAAAGAAAGAAAAACGTCCAGGTAAGTTTGACCGTCCTATACAATTTTGCAAAGCTCTATATGTATTTGTGTGTATGTGTATATTTATTTTACCTACGTATAAATTATTTATATATTTATTTTACTAGATAAACGTAGGATTGATGGTGCCACATGGAACTGATTTAAAACCTCTAAGAGGGAAAACGCTCCCGGTATTTACAGACCCAGAAGTAGCAGCACCCGATCTACTGAAACAAGCTGTGCAGAAAATGAGAACATTTAACAAGGACATGCACGAAGGACCTTATGTCCTTTTGTATCCAGACTGCTCAGAGGTGGGTCCATGTGCCGGGTCAGAAAGGCCATTCAAATTGGCAGAATATAAAAAGGAAATAGGAAAGGCATATTCCAGGATCACTTTTTTCATTTGCCTAGAAAAAACACTATAAAGGAGGTTAGTGGATCTCATGATTCATATTTTTACATATTTAGATACTCTGCTGGAGAATAGATAATGGTTGTTTGATTTATTATTTTGAGTGGATGATACCTCAGACTCTGATTCTGAAATTGTCATCACAACAAGGAGCAGAGCCGAATTCAATCAAGCTGACACTTTGGTACATGAGTACTTCTTTTTTAAAATATGTATGTATTTATGTAAATATTTGTATTGTATTACTTTATTAGATGTACATTGGATTTTAAGCATAAAATATGTCCTGGTCTATATTTCAGTGGTAAAAGTGGCTTGTTTTGATTATTTTGCGGTACTATATACAGTAACACAGACAACCATTCAGCATTGATTTATGGTGTATGTGGTAATGGAACAACAATAGAAGCTATTGATAATTTATCAATTCCTCTCAGGTTTTTGAACCAAAAAATCGAAGTACTCCTAAACACAAACTAGAAGATGAAAGGTAGGTGTTGCACGCTTGGACACAAAGAAACTTTCTGGCTTGCATGGGTTGAAATATTTCTTTAGTTCTTGACTGGAAATAATAATTATTTTATTGGGTTACAGTGCTTTCAACCGGGTAGAGTGCTATTTAGCAGATATTTCATACTCATTCACATACACATTAAACATTTATATTGCTATTTTTGGAGATGTATTTTCCACTTTTGCTCACTGGAAATACAGAAAACCTGCACATGAGCTCAACGTGCTACATGCTATTGACTGTTTCTGTAACTTGCTCCTACCTAAAGGACACACAGCTGCCTGTCTGAGCTTTACTTAACAGAATAAACCTACAGAAATACAGTTTCTCTTTCAGGTGAATAAACACAAATGACACAAATTAACCAAACTATTAAAAATATGAGAATGATCCAGACCTTATTGAATTGGCGCAGTCAACCTGAACCAATTAAACAAACTTTTTTTCTGAACTTTGTCAGGGAGTCAAATAGATGTAATGAGAGACAGTTTTTGTATCTAGTGATAATCAACCAATAGGAATTGGGCTGCATACATAATGTTTACATGATTTGACTATTGTATGCTGGAAGGACACTTGCTGGTTTTAAGATGTCCACAACACCCACTCTAGCCCAAAGCACCCTGGCCACTAGAAAAGACACCCACTACTACTATGTGTTACTCAAACTACATTATAGTCTTTATCATGGAGCTAATCATTTTGTGTTTTTATCGTTTCAGACAAGCACCAGGACCTTCAACAATTCAGCCAGGACAGGTAATAAGGGAGACTGTGGCTGCATGACATTTTCTTGCTTCCAATGTTGTTGTTGTTTAGACATTTTAATCTGTTTTCAGATAGTAATATCTGATGCTGAGGATCTGGATCAACTGAAACAAATCCAGAAAAAAATTCTTGCTACAGGTAAGTAAAAAAATAAAATAATGACTGACATAATTATATTTACTGTTACACGGGGAAGGCATTGTTGTTTGTAAGATTTGACATGGAAATGGTCATTACCAACAGTAAATACACAGACCTGTTTCACCAAATGTTGAGCCAGAGGATGAAGAGCCTGTTGCTGTCAATGTGAAGAATATCCAACACACAGCAATGTATATGACAGCTTTTGACTATAGCACTCCATTATTTTACAGTGCAATAGTTTGGTATATCTGGAATATTCACAAATGAAGTCACTTTGTCATTACAGGGAGGAGACGGACATTTCTTACTGACATCGTGGCAAACCTGTCGCTTCCTATGATCCTAAAAGAGTCAGTCGGTCAAAACATCAAGGGCTATGTTTGGGATGGGGCAGTCAGAGGTTTCAAGCGTACAACATATTCTGAAACTGTGAATGCTGGTCAATTCACTGATGATTACTGGTGTTTTGGAAAAGGGAATTGACAGGGTGGTCCAAGACGAGAGTTTTTAACTCTTACTAATGAACACCTAAACAGTGATTCCCGAAGTGGGTGGTCGCGACCGCCAGAGAGGGGGGGGTCGCGAGTTGATTTCCAGAAATAAAATTAAAAATTTAAAAACGATTAGAAATAGAATGTTAGCCATGATTTTACACAAGATAAAACTAGTGGATACATTTAAAATAAAACCAAGCAACTAAATAAAAAGGGAACAGCTGTTTTGATTTCTTTCTTTCCGAGTAG
>NW_022602896.1:0-35211 GCF_008692095.1 Etheostoma spectabile | reverse complement strand
ATGTATTATTCAAAAAGAACATATATATATAAGGTATGGCATATGTTTATATGCCTTAAAAAGAACAATGTGCATTAATCAAAGGAAACATGATGTGTACATGCTTACCAGCAGACCTCGTGGCGCAATGGTAGCGTTCTGACTCCAATCAGAAGGTGCGTGTTCAAATCACGTCGGGGTCAGATGTCCTTTACTGCAGTTCTCTCACGTGTGCATGAATAGTCCTGTGTGTGTGTATTACAGCCCTGTGTGTGTGTAATAAACAGAGTGTAAATTATAATTTCCCCACTGAGGATCATTAATTATATTAATCAATAAAAAGATGATGTGTATATGCATTAAATGGTGTAGATGGAACATCGTAAGCACCTTGATCCGCATTAAAGGATCCAAAGCATTCCTTTGATGTGCCAACATTCTATTTTTTACAGTGACATATCTGATTGTGGAACTCCCTGTTACATGGAAATGTTCACCTGCACCTGCAAACTCACCAACCAGCCCTATTTCATGCTACTTTGAAACAATTCTATGCTTTTCCGAATTTACATAAAAACATTTTAAGTTTCTAAAATAAAAAATAACTGTTACAGAGATTATAAAACATCTATAAGTTGTTCAAATTCAGCTTCATTAAATTAACCCATTAAGTTTCCGCATAATGCATCAGTACTAATATCAACATTCCCTTGTAGGGCTTTCTGCATATTTTTCACTCATTTGACACTTAGGTAAAATAGTATCAGATAGCGGACCCAATGAATGTGTAAGGATGTAAAATTATCTACTAGTCACTCCACATTTTCATCTCAACAGAGTTGTGGGCTACACTGTGTTTTAATTGCTTTAAATATGCTAGTTTCATGTTTCTGTTTTATGTGATAAATGTGCTGTTTACTGTAAAGTGTCATTGAGTAGCCTACCATGTAAAGCAATATATAAATAAATGTATATTATTTAGCCTTTGTCTTAAAGGGAGTGAGGGGAATTAATGTTCCTCAGGAAATGGACCCTAAGGACTTTAGTATGAAGGTAAATATGGTGCAAAAGTGAGAGCGCGCAGATGCGATGTGAGCACTTGTAAAATATGACTTGAGAGCGCGTAGATGCGATGTGAGCACTTGCAGAATAGGATTTGAGAGCTTGTAGCAAAACATCTGTACTCGTATTTTTTTTCCCCCACTTGATTCACTTTTTCCAGTACAACCACAACTCAGTGATTACAACCTCTCGAATCTGTCGCTGCAGTGTGCTCTCTCGCATCACACAGCGCGAGTCTGCGCTCTCGATTTTGGCACACTTCGTACGGTACATTTGGTGCAAAACTACTTTGTACTTGAAGCTGTGGAGATGTGAGAGAGCAGAGGGGGGCGGGGCGGGATAAACCAATGCCAATCAGAAGACAAGCGCTCCTTTTCGTTCTTCTTCATGTCGGCAGCAATCCACAATGGCCCAACAAGCCAGGGTAAGTTTATTTCAAAAGCTTCGTTTTGGTAACGTTACTGCGATTAACGAGTAATAAATGATGACACCGACATCTCACATTCATAATAACGTGTTACGTTAGTAACAAAATAAGAGTCGATAAATGTACTTTGGCTAACATTAGCTAGCTCTAATTAGTAATGTTACTGTAGCTAGCTAGCTAAATGACGACGCTGTAGCGGAAATGTCCGTCATTTATTAGCATTATGCTAACACGGGAATTTGTGCTTTTATTTATAATTTGCAGTTTGCTAACTTTTGCTAACATCCTAGGGGTATGGCTGTCGATGGCAATTGTTTATTGTGTTTAGATATGCCAAATTGAAATTATATTAGTGATTATGTTTAGTCAAGCTATGCAGCTGTCATTTGTTGCCATAACAACTCCAAACATCCTGGGCAGTGGCCGTCTAAAGGCAGAGGAAATAAATACGCTTTATACGTTTATGATTATGCTTTTTTTGTTATTGGCAGTAATACATGTTCTATTTTAATTTCTGTTTGTTGTTTAAGCAAAAATGTTTTATAATAATAGAGGTGTGGTTTGATTGATTGATTGATTGATTGATATCTTTATTTCGAACATGCAAGAGAAAGTGTATACAAATAAAATAATAATAAAAGAAATAATAAAACAAAAAAATTAGAGAGAAACATAACAAACAAAGTATCCTTCTTTAACTCTATTACATGTGCGAAAAGGAGTAGGAAGAAGTAAAACTTATGTACTCCTACCCCTTTAATTCTTGCATTGCTTTACAATATTTATAATTATGTTGCTATATATATATATATATATATATACACACATACCTACACAAATACATACACACACACACATGTACATATACACACAATTACAGATACATACATATATACATACATACATAGCCACATACATATACACATACACACACACACATATACATATATATATATATATATACACATATACATACACACATATATACATATATACACACACATATATACATACATATACACACACACACCTACCCTCATATATATATATAAATAAATAAACAAAACAAAAACACAAACAAAACTCTACAGTGCTTTATACTTTCTAAAACTAATTTCTTTGTACATTTTTTTGAAAAGGAATATGTTTGGGCATTGCTTTAGGTTCTCATTTAGTTTGTTCCACAATTTAACTCCGCGCATTGATAAACATAATCTTTTCCTTGATGTTCTACATCTATTAATCTTAAAATTTCCTCTTCCCCTTAAATCGTACCCTCCCTCCCTTTCAGTGAACATCTTTTGAATATTCCCAGGCAATAGGCTATTTCTTGCTTTGAACATGAATACTGCAGTTTGATATTTAATTAAATCATGGTATTTTAGCAATTTAGACATTAGAAATAATGAATTTGTATGATCCCGAAATCCGGCATTGTGAATGATTCTTATTGCTCTTTTTTGCATAATGACTAGTGGCTGTAGTGAGTGTTGATAAGTGTTTCCCCAAACCTCTACACAGTAATTCAAATAAGGTAACAGTAGTGAGCAGTATAGGATGTGAAGTGATTTGGGTTCCAGAATGTGCTTAGCTCTTGCTAGGACTGAAATACTTCTACTTATTTCATCCATAAAAGAAGAAACTACAGTGTTCCTACCTCCTGTCAGTGTAATACAATACAGTACAAATACTACACTACAGGTGATAAATACTGTAAATAGAAACTGTAAAACATGTATGTTAAAGTGCTTGGTGTGCTGTCTACCAGTCAGATTAGCACAGGAGGTAATATCTGTTGCAGCTCTTTTAAAGACTCTACCATAATACCTGCTGGAGATGCCAGGTCCTCATACATGTAAAGCATGGCTCTACCACTGAGCTACATCCCCTGAAGATTTGAAATTCTTTTGACTTTTTTCTGAGATAGACATAGACTTATCTTTATTAATCCTTTTGGGATGACTCCCGCAAGGAAATTGAAATATGCGGTGGCTTGAAATCAAACCTGGGCAAAATGCTTGCAATGCTATGGTATAAATCCTAGTCGAAAAGTAACACACCTGTTGCCTTTCTGCTGGACAATACAACGTTCACTGCAAATCTTGTAAGACAGATTGATAAGAAATACATTGGTGGAGACTGGTTGCTTCCAGTACCTATACACAATATTGTTATGAAGGCACATCTGCGAGTTCGTATACTGTGATGTGTCATTAGTTTGCTACCACGCGTAAAGAATGGCTCTCGTTGTCAACAGGATTTGAACCTGCGCAGGGAGACCCCAATGGATATCTAGTCCATCGCCGTAACCGCTCGGCCACGACAACCTGTAAAGCAGCGCTATACCTGTTTGCACAAATGTACATAAACTTTTCAATTGGTTACTAGGAGTTCCCAGAAACTGGCAAAGGGAAAATCATAGTGCACTGCCTGTGTCTGTGGATCCTCGTGGAGGCAGCTTGATTGATTGATATGCTCCCTTATTTGTGCCATAGCAGAGATCTAATGTTTTGGGACAACACAATTTTCACTAAAAATCTTGTAACACATCTGGGCATTGAGACTCAAAATACGCTCTACCACTGAGCTGCAGCCCCTAAAGATTTTCAGATTTTTTTTACTTTTTTGTGAGATCACTAAATAAGAGAAGAGAAGAAACCTGGGTGGAATATGTAATGTTAATGTTGTTTATGGCTTCAAAACCTAGTGGTGGCTGGAAATCAGACCATGGCAAAATGCTTGTACTGCTATTGTATAAATCATAGATAAACAGTAACATCACTCATAGAAAGCTACTGCAATGGCTGGGAGTCAAAACCAACTGCGTGGAAGGTAGCTACACTGACCAACATCACTGGGAAATGCACTGCTCACTGCAAATCATGCAACACATCTGGTCATTGAGACTGATTTCTGCATTAACTGCCAGGAACGCAAGAAGGTTACTACAACCTACACCATCTTGCTATTCAAATTTGTTCAAACCTTCTCAATTGCTGAGACAGTAACACTTGTTGGAGATGCCAGGAATTGAACCCGGGGCCTCATACATGCGAAGCATGCGCTCTACCACTGAGCTACATCCCCTGAAGCTATTCAGCTTTCAAACATGTTTGTCAGTAGTCTTTTTCTCTGCTGGGGTTGTGTGTGTGTTGGTCTTCTTGTGACGCACACCCACCGCCATCATAGTCACGGTGGTGGTGGTTGTCGTCGTCGTGTTCGTCGCGGGCCTCTTGTGGGTTTTCTCGTTTTTGTACCTTGGCTTCAGCGGAGACATTGCGAGCGACACCGCCGCTCACGAGAATCCGATGCAGCTTCAACTCCAGAGTCAAACAACGGGCCATGCTGCAGCTACTCCCCCGGCTGTGCCGAGCCACGTGCAACAAGTGCACAGGTCCAAAACAAGATGACGTGAAAAAAAATGACGACAACAAGAAGACAAATGTGTCTAAAGTGTATATTTTGTGTGTGTGTGTGTGTAATAAAAATAATTAGTAGACTGATGTCAAGCCTTTAGTTTTCTTTTTTAACCTCCCTTTCCATTCGCCTTTGCCTTTCCTGTTTTTACTACAACTACAAGCCACTGGCCAGAATCCCGGGGACTCAAAGGCAGGACGATGCGAGGGTAGCAGAACTAATCAGACCGATTGAGTGTACCACCAATGTCAAAGGTCCCTGGGACCCGAAGGACAATGTCGCGGGTCCTAGGGACCCGAAGGACAAGGCCACGGGTCCACGTGACCCGAAAGGACAATGCCACGGGTCCCAAGGACCCATAAGGCCATTGCCACGGGTCCCTGGAACTCGAAGGACAACATCAAGGGTCCCCAGGGACTCAAAGGCAGGACGATGCGAGGGTAGCAGAACTAATACGACCGATTGAGTGTACCACGGGTCCCTGGGACCCAAAGGACAATGTCAAGGGTGCCTGTGACCTGAAGGACAATGCCACGGGTCCCAAGGACCCATAAGGCCAATGCCACAGGTCCCTGGTACCCGAAGGACAACGTCAAGGGTCCCCGGGACCCAAAGGACAATGACACAGGTCCTTGGGACCCAAAGGACAACTTCACGGGTCCCCGGGACCCAAACGACAACGTCATGGGTCCCCGGGACCCGTAGGACAACGTCAAGGGTCCCTGGGACCCGAAAAGGAACGTCAACGGTCCCCAGGACCCAAACGACAACGTTGTGGGTCCCAGGGACCCAAAGGACAATGCTACGACTCCCTGGAACCCAAAGTACAACGCCACGGGTCCCCGGGGACCCGAAGGACAACACTATGGGTAAAACTGCATGGGTCCCCAGGATCCGAAGCACAACAGAAGGGTTAAGAAGTGCCTGGCTAGCTTAGTCGGTAGAGCATGAGACTCTTAATCTCAGGGTCGTGGGTTTCAAGCCCCACGTTGGGCGGTTGTGTTTTAGAGAGTGGGAATGCATGAGTTCTGCACCATATAAAGTGGCTGTATTTGGGTGGATCGGCTGTCAATCGCAAGATTAGCAGTTCTATCTACTAAAATGTGCTTGCATTCTACGATCATGGCCTGTGCTGACCTCCTGTTCCTCAGATCAAACTAAAGTGTGGTGACAATGCATGTTCAAATTCTAAAACTTCAACCTATTGTTCTAGAACTGCAGCTTAACATTCTAGAACTACAATGTAGCATTTTAGAACTGTAATTAACATTGTAGGACCGCAACTCTTAAAATTCTTCAACTTCAACCTATTGTTCCAGAACTGCAACTTAACATTCCAGAACTGCAGGTTTACATTCTTGAAGTTTGACCTAACATTCTAGATCGACAGCTTAACATTATAGAAATTAAACCTAACATTTTAAACTACAACACAGCATTGTAGAACTGTAAGTAACATTTTAGGACCATAACTCTTAAAATTCTAAAACTACAACCTATTTTCTAGAACTCCAACCTAACATTCCAGAACTGCAGCTTAACATTCTCGAACTTAAACCTAACATTCTAGAACTAAATATTAACATTCTAGAACTCAAACCTAACGTTCAAGAACTGCAACTTACCATTCTAGAACTAAAATGTAACCTTTTAGAACTGTAAGTAACATTTTGGGACTGCAACTTACAAATATTCTAAAACTTCAACCTATTGTTCTTGAATTGCAACTTTACATTTATAATGGCAGCTTAACATTCTAGATATACAACATAACATTGTAGAACTGTAGGTAACATTTCAGGACCATGACTCTAAAAATTCTAAAACTACAACCTATTGTTCTACAACTGCAATTTAACATTCCAGAACTGCAGCTTAACATTCTTGAATTTAAACCTAACATTCTAGAACTGAATATTAACATTCTAGAACTCAAACCTAAAATTCTAGAACTACAACATAGCATTGTAAAACTGTAAGTAACATTTTAGGACCATAACTCTTAATATTCAAAAACTACATCATGAGACTCTTAATCTCAGGGTCGTGGGTTCGAGCCCCATGTTGGGCTGTGGTATTTTAGAGAGTGGGAATGCCTGAGTTCTGCACCGTATAATGTGGCTGTATTGGGGCAGATCGTCTGTCAATTGCAAGATTAGCAGTTCCATCCCAGTGTAAAAATCCCTGAAATTTACCAGACTAAAATGTGCCTGCATTCTACAATCATGGTCTGTGCTGACCTCCTGTTCCTCAGATCAAACTAAAGTCTGGTGACAATGCATGTTCAAATTCTAAAACTTCAACCTATTGTTCTACAACCTAACATTCCAGAACTGCAACTTAAAAGAAAGTTGATGTGTATTTGCATTAATCCAAAATAAAGTTGATGTGTATATGCATTAATCTAAAAGAAAGTTGATGTGTATATGCATTAGTAAGTAGACCTTGTGGCGCAACGGCAAAAATATCAGAAAACATATCGATATTGCAGTATTTATAATCAATATTGCAATATCACATTTTGTCAATATCGTGCAGCCCTAGTGTGTGTGTGTGTGTGTCTATGTGTGTGTCTGTGTGTCTGTGTGTCTGTGTGTGTATATGTGTGTGGGGAGTGGGACTGCTAAATGTCAAGGGCTGGGAGGAGATGGATGCAGAACAACGTGGTAGTACAGTGTGTTTGTGTGTGTGTGTGTGTGTGTGTGTGTGTGTGTGTGGGTGTGAGAGAGAGAGACAAATATAAAAAGCTTCAAGTAGACTCTAATAATATAATCATATTGTTTCTTCTACTTATTAAATTATCTGACTTTACTGCCACTATCTGTTTCTTCTACTCTACCATATTTATAGTGTGTGATTTGCAAAATACCAATCATAGCCTACATCACATAAAAAACTACCTCTGCTCGTCAGCGCCAGTCGATGCAGCATCTGCTCTTTATATGTCTATGGTCATAACTGCCTCAGAGAGGCATAACAAACATCACAAGTTTCATGTTTATAGCATTTACTGTGGCAGACATATTGCAATTTTCCCACTGAAATGCATTGAGTTTTTACAAAAAAACAATAAATGTGGATTATAGCGCCCCCTAAGGGCCAATCTTCACCGAATTTGGTACAGCGCCTAAAGAAAAAGTGTGTATGCATCTCCTGATCACAGCACATCATACTGTACTGATATTTGGAACATAACTGACAAAAAAGTTATACATTTGAAGGAACAATGTGAGAGAAGTGAATGTACTCCTTCCCCATCACAATCCAGCTCTACTAAACAGAAACAGTTCAGTAAAAGTAGTTTTAGCTCTGCTGTAAAGTGGGACTTACCTCTTTGTGTGTGTGTATGTGTGTGTGTGTGTGTGTGTGTGTGTGTGTGTGTGTGTGTGTGTGGCTTGTTAAAGGAGAATGATCGTCAATTTCAACACGTAGCTCTGTAGTTTGTACATTAGGAGGTCTGTCAGTGGAGAGAGAAATGAAACCAATCGGTGGTGTCTACCCCGTGTTATCCTCCTGCTAGAGTTAGCACCCAACAGGCTCAAACAGGGACAGTTAGTTTAAACCTGTTTTTAGCCTCTAAACAACCAACAAGCTCACTGAATCCCAAACTGATTTTCACACGTTCTTTTGCTGCAAAGGTCATACATGTAGCTATGACACAGGACACATGGTTAGGCGTATTTTAATATTCATAATGGGCTTAACAGTAATAGAATATTCTGATATGATATAAAGTCACCAGACGTCTGAGATCAAAACTGGGAACATAATCCCTGAAAATGGAGAAACATGGGGACATTTCCAGTTTGACTATCAATCTGATTGAAAAACCTAATGTTGTGTCTTTAAAAATAGAACAGGGACAGAGGTAGTTTTTGATGTGATGTAGGCTATGATTGGTATTATGCAAATCATACACTATAAATATGGTAGAGTAGAAGAAACAGATAGTGGCAGTAAAGTCAGATATTTTAATAAATGGAAGAAACAATATGATTATATTATTAGAGTCTACTTGAAGCTTTTTATATTTGTCTCTCTCACACACACACACACACACATACACACACACACTGTACTACCACGTTGTTCTGCATCCATCTCCTCCTAGCCCTTGACATTTAGCAGCCCCACTCCCAACACACACAGCCCCACACACACACACACACACACACAGACACACACACACACGCACACACACACTAGGGCTGCACGATATTGACAAAATGTGATATTGCAATATTGATTATGAATACTGCAATATTGATATGCTTTCTGATATTTTTAAACATCTGTAAAATTACAAAAAAGATTCATAACAAATTAAACAAGTTTTCTTACAACAAACGTTTTTTTTCTACTGACTGTCTGTCGTTGTGCCACAAGGTCTACTTACTAATGCATATATATATCAACTTTCTTTTTGATTAATGCATATACACATCAACTTTATTTTGGATTAATGCATATACACATCAACTTTCTTTTAAGCTACAGTTCTAGAACAACAGGTTGAAGTTCTAGAATTTGAACATGCATTGTCACCAGACTTTAGTTTGATCTGAGGAACAGGAGGTCAGCACAGGCCATGATCGTAGAATGAAAAATTTCAGGGATTTTTACACTGGGATGAAACTGCTAACCTTGCGATTCACAGCAGATCCACCCCATCTGATACTGTGCAGAACTCAGGGATTCCCATTCTCTGAAACAACACAGCCTAACGTGGGGCTCGCACCCACGACCTTGAGATTATGAGTCTCATGCTCTACTGACTGAGTTAGCCAGGCACTGTACAAGTTTTAAGTTGCGGTCGCAAAATTTTACTTAAAACTTCTGAAATGTTACAGTTCTAGAATGTTACTTGGCAGTTCTACAATGTTAGGTTGAAGTTTAAGAATGTTAAGCTGCCATTCTACAATGTTAGCTTTAATTTCTAAAATGTTAAGCTGCAGTTCTAGAATGTTATGATGAAGTTCTAGAATGTTAAGATGCAGTTCTAGAAAGTTAAGCTTTCATTCTAGAAATTTGAGCTGCAATTCAAGAACAATAGGTTGAAGTTTTAGAATTTGTTGCGTTATATATAAGTTGCGTTCCCAAAAGGTTGCTCATAGTCCTAAAGGTTACATTGTAGTTCTAGAATGGTAAGCTGCAGTTCTAGAATGTTAGGTTTAAGTTCAAGAATGTTAAGCTGCAGTTCTGGAATGTTAAGTTGCAGTTGTAGAACAATAGGTTGTAGTTTTAGAATTTTAAGAGTTATGGTCCTAAAATGTTACTTACAGTTCTACAATGCTGTGTTGTAGTTTAAAATGTTAGGTTTAATTTCTAGAATGTTAAGGTGTCGATCTAGAATGTTAGGTCAAACTTCAAGAATGTTAACTTGCAGTTCTGGAATGTTAAGTTGCAGTTCTGGAACAATAGGTTGAAGTTGAAGAATTTTAAGAGTTGCGGTCCTACAATGTTAATTACAGTTCTAAAATGCTACATTGTAGTTCTAGAATGTTAAGCTGCAGTTCTAGAACAATAGGTTGAAGTTTTAGAATTTGAACATGCATTGTCACCAGACTTTAGTTTGATCTGAGGAACAGGAGGTCAGCACAGGCCATGATTGTAGAATGCAGGCACATTTTAGTCTGGTAAATTACAGGGATTTTTACACTGGGATGGAACTGCTAATCTTGCTATTGACAGACGATCTGCCTCAATACAGCCACATTATACGGTGCAGAACTCATGTATTCACACTCTCTAAAACACCACCGCCCCACATGGGGCTCGAATCCACGACCCTGAGATTAAGAGTCCCAGGGACCCTTTACGTTGCCCTTCGGGTCCATAGGACCCTTGACATTGTCCTTCGGGTCCATAGGACCCTTTACATTGTCCTTTGGGTCCCGGGGGACCTTGACGTTGTCCTTTGGGTTCCAGGGACCCGTGGCATTGGCCTTATGGGTCCTTGGGACCCGTGGCATTGGCTCCCGGGGCCACTTAACGTTGTCCTTTGGGTGCTTTTTATGAGTGTTACAGCAGGTATGAGTAGTTTCCATTTTTATGGATGAAATAAACTTGACATGCCATTAAGTTTACTCTTCAGCAGGTGGAGACATTTCATTTCAGACACAGATGCTTTGTTAAACATCAAGAGACTGGAAATAGACTTAATAGGAATTAGCAGAGGAAGGTTTCGATCCATCACCCTCTGGGTTGTGGGCCCAGCACGCTTCCACTGTGTCACTCTGCTCTGCTGTTCAGGCTCAGGGGCTGGAAAATCTGTGATTCACATTTCTGTTGTCTAAAACAGTTTCTATCTGTATGTCCTATATGTAAAAATAAACATAATAAACATTATAACTTGTATAAAGCACATACTATTTACTTACTATAGCCATAAAGGAAATGCTTGTGGCTTGAAGATCGAGCTCCTGCTCATAAAATATCAAACAGGCACAGTCTCTGTGGCGCAATAGGTCAGCGCAGTCGGCTGTTAACTTAAAGGATGGTGGTTCAAGTCCACACAGGGACGTTTGTTGCTTAAAGAACCTGCAGAGAGCCAACTCTGTCTTCAGCTCCTTTGAATCTGTTGTCTGGTCCCACTCCAACCATCATTTCTACTGCTTCCCTAAACAGAATAGTAATTTTTTTAAATTACTTTGCTGCTTTCCTTACCCACTTATCCTCTCTCTCACCAAACATAATACTGCTGGGTCAAAAACCACATGGACAATATCAACCTGCCTCTCACCAAAGACTTCACCTCCTGCTTAGACAGTTTTGGATGTCAGCAACATACCACTTTTCCGACACACTCCAAAGGACATATTCTGGACTTAATCTGCTGCTCTGGTTGTAACCCTGTCTGACCTTACAGCAGATGAACTCCCTATAACTGACCATTTTCTCCTCTCATTTCCAGTGAAACTCCATCTCTCCATCTCAAAAATACCACGCCTTATTTAATTTCGGAACACAAAGAATATCAACCCCGCCACACTCAATTCAACTATTCACTCCTTCTGCCTTCCTGACACTCACAATCTCTCCACCCCGATGATCTGGTCTCTCATTACAACACTGGACTCCATAATATTCTGAATTCTCTTGCACCGTTGAAAAACAGATCTGTTTCTTTCTCTGTCTCCGCCCCTTGGTTCACCCCCGATCTTTGTCTCATGAAAGCCAAAGGTCGGCAACTTGAACGTCTCCATAGGAAAACTGGTCTCACTATTCACAAAGAAATGTACAACAACCACATCCTACGTTACAAGGACTCTATTGCCAGCACCAAATCCCACTACTCCCACACAAGAACTTGTGTGCACAGAGTTGTTACTGTTCGCGCTATATTATACAATTAAATTAATATTTAATGTGGTTTCCACCACATAGGGACCCTCTAGGGCAGTTCAAATCGATTGCAAAAACAGACCAGTAGGTGTCGCACCATGCCTGCTGTGTGCGAGCTACTGTCATTTAGAGATAATATAGAAATTAAGTTTTATGTTCTGGGATTTTGGAAAGCTAAACACTTTCTATTATTTTCATTATAACTGTGCTTTCACAAATCCCGTTTCTTAGCCCTGCTGCTTAAGGCATAGCCTACTCACCAAAATGAGCTCTTTCTCCTCATAATGTTTGTCTGATTTCCATATTTGCTATTATACTGCGTGAACAGTTTTAGGAGTTGACTGTAACACTCACAAATTTAAAAACATGTCACATATAGGCCTACAGTCCAGTGGGGGGTGTGGCTCTAGTGTGTGTAATAGACAACAAATGGTACATTCTATAAAGCTACTTTGAGATGGTCATTCATTTTTTGGATTGGATTTCTGCAGAAAAAGAAACAAAATGCATCTGTAAAACACAATCTATAATCAATACAATATACTGACAATTGTATAAGAGTCTACCTGACAGATCTAAAATATTGCAGTTTCTGTAATTTCGGCTGATGATAGTGTTTTTTTGTCATTGTGGTATGATTGACTAAATGTTCCTGTTGGAAGAGAACATGTTGTTGATGGGTGGCAGTAGCTCAATATGTGGTAGTTGGGTGTCCTCCCCCAGCAAGGATTTGAGCATCAACGGCTTCATTTCCTCTATTAACATAGGCTTTTATGCACCAATTTACATATACATCTAATACCTGAAACACATTAAAAACATCTAACACCTGAAACACCTGAATCACTTCAGACACATCAAAGACATCAAACACCTGAAACACATAAACATCTGAAACTCATCAAACACCTGAAACGCATCAAAGACATCAAACACCTGAAACACATCCAACAACGGAAGCACAAACAGATCAAACACCTGAAACATATCAAACACATAAAAGACATTAAACACCTGAAACACATACAATACATCAAAGACATCAAACACCTGAAACACATAAACATCTGAAACTCATCAAAAACCTGAAACACATCAAAGACATCAAACACCTGAAACACATCCAACACCGGAAGTACAAACAGATCAAACACCTGAAACATATCAAACACATCGAAGACATTAAACACCTGAAACACATAAAAAACATCAAAAACATCAAACACCTGAAACACCTGAAAGATATCAAAAACATCAAACACATCAAACATCTCAAACACCTGAACAAATTGAACACCTGAAACACATCAAACACCTGAAACATATCAAACCCCTGAAACATATCAAACACATGAAACATATCAAGCACCTGAAACACATGAAACACCTGAAACACATCAAACACCTGAAACACATAAAACACGTCAAACACCTTCAACTAATCAAACACATCAAACACCTGAAACACATCAAACATCTGAAACATATCAAACACTTGAAACACATCAAACACCTGGAAAACATCAAACACCTGAAACACATAAAACACGTCAAACACCTTCAACTAATCAAACACATCAAACACCTGAAACACATCAAACATCTGAAACATATCAAACACTTGAAACACATCAAACACCTGAAAAACATCAAACATCTGAAACACATCAAACACTTGAAACACATCAAACACCTGAAACAAATCAAACACCTGAAACATATCAAACACCTGAAACACATCAAACACATCAAAGACATCAAGCACCTGAAACATATAAAAAACATCAAAAACCTGAAACACATAAAACACATCAAAGACATCAACACCTGAAACACATAAAAGACATTAAACACATAAAAAACCTGAAACACATCAAATAACAAAAACACAAACACATCAAACACCTGAAACACTTAGAACACCGGAAGCACAAACACATAAAAAACATAAAACACATCAAAGACATCTGGAAACACCAGAAACACATCAAACACATCAAACACCTGAAACACATAAAAAACATCAAACACCTGAAACACATCAAACACCTGAGACACATCAAAAACCTGATACACATCAAACACATCAAACAACTCAAACACCTGAAACAAATTGAACACCTGAAACACATCAAACACTTGAAACATATCAAACACCTGAAACACATCAAACACATGAAACATATCAAATCCCTGAAACAAATCAAACACATGAAACATATCAAACATCTGAAACACATTAAACAACTGAAACACATCTCAAACACAAAAAAAAATCAAAGACCTGAAATACATCAAACACATCAAACACCTGAAACACATCAAACACCTGAGACACATCAAAGACATAAAAGATATTAACACCTGAAACACATTAATCACCAGCTTCAGGTAAGTAGGCCTCAAAGACCAACTGCTTTTGCGTCGCACGGTCCCTGCGTTCTGGAAGCGAGGCCTCCAAAGCCAAACTTTCAAAAAGCTTTCGCAGCGCCTGGTCTCTGCCGAAGCCGCTGGCCTCCAGCTACCCGGAGAAGAACTCTACAACTTAAATCAGTCATGCATTAGTGTACATGCATTAGTCAACAGACCTTGTGGCGCAATGGTAGCGCGTCTGACTCCAGATCAGAAGGTTACGTGTTCAAATCACGTCAGGGTCAAATGTTGATGGGTGACAGTAACTCAGTATGTGGTAGTTGGGGGTCCTCCCCAAGAAAGGATTTCAGTATCAAAGGCACATCAATTACCTGAAACACCTCTCGATTTTAGTTACAGAGTGAGGCATCGCACTTCTCTTCCATCTTTGTTGAGAGTTGCACATGCGCAGTACCTAGGTAAGGATTACAAGCCAATCAGGAGCAGAGTATAGGCTGGACTACAGTAGAGCTGTTTGGAACCAGTGTTTTCTTTTGGAGATTCATGATCCCTAATACCTTTCTAAACCACTTACCTGGTCCCTGACCCCTGTCCCCAGAGCTGGTAGCTCTGTTCCCTGGCGGAGCCAGTTGGGCCCCCTGCTCTGGCTGGCTGGAGGTCAGCGGCTTCAGGTGAGGAGGCCTCAAAGACCAACTGCTTTTGCAGCATCTGGTCCTAGTCTTCTGGAAGCGAGGCCTCCAAAGACAAGCTGCTTTCGCAGCGCCTAGTCTCTGCCGAAGCTTCTGGCCTCCAGCTGCCCGGAGCAGAACCCTGAACTTAAAGACTCAACACGGCTTGTACATATAAGGTTCTCTATGGATGTTTGTGACCTCATCATGAACTCACAGCTGATTGGTCAGTAGTTCTTTTGATGTGTTATAGAATGCTGTGATGTCATACAACGTAGACAATTCCAGTCTATAAGACTTATCTCATTTATTTTTATTTATTTTTGAGGGATGAAAACAAAATATATTGTAAAAAAGTATGAGAATATACACATCACACTATAAATGTGTAAATTAATTTAACGTGTATAGAGCAGACATATTTTCACATGTAAATTGGTAAATATTATATTTGATTATTAATAGCTTTGATAGCAGGATCATTCTCAATCCTTTTGTAAAACCTTTGTCTTTCTTGGAGTATATCCACTATAATACATTCTTAAAAAAGTTCATATCTTTTGCTATGGTTGGGCCTCGTATCCAAACTACTCTGGCAGATGATACTAGTGTCGATTTAGCCTTGGGAAATAATTAGCAGCTGGTAGACAGATCTCCCCATCGGGAAATAAAACCCCAGTCTTCCGTGTGAGAGGCGGAGGCGACCATCCAAAGTTTCAGTAGTATTGTGGTTTTTGTGTTGGAACAAGTTGCACTGTTTGAAATAAGCTTTTGAGATACAAGAACGTCTTCACTTGGGACAGCAATTGACTCCCAACCCGATGGGAGAAATCCTGAGCTTTGAGATTTGGAGGGGCTGACTTTGATTACGAATGCTTGACACTGGACTTCAATCTGCCCCAGTGGGTGCTTTAGATCACTGTTTGATGAAGCCCACAGAACAACATAATCTGGAAAGAGCAGACAAGGAATTATAAGGTGCCCAGACTTGACACTCTCCCACCTTCTGCTGCGCCTTGTGAGGTGCTGTTCATGTCCAGTAAATATGCTTTTTCCATCGCTTGACAATATTCCCATTTAGGGTCAGGAGTTCTCCTCCCATGCTGAACACAGCCTGAGCCAAGGCACGCTTTCCCCCTCATGATTCACCCCAGTGGAAGCTGTAGATCAATGCCTGATAAAGCCAAATGAACCACATAGTCTGAAAAGAGCATAAATGGAATTCTAAGGTGCCCAGACTTGAAACTGTGCGGCGCCTTGTGACGTTTCGTTCATGTCCAGGAGTTGTGCTCTTTCCATCGCTTGAAAATATTCCCATTTAGGATCAGGAGTTCTCCTCCCATGCTGAACACAGCTTGAGCCAAGGCCCACTTTCCGGAGTATACCACGCGTTCGCCGGGACTTCCTCGAGGCCTTGTAGCATTGGTTAGCTGGTAGAAAAATCTCCCCGTCGGGGAATCGAACCCCGATCTTCAGCGTGACAGGCGGAGATACTGTCCATTATACTAACGAGGAATGCCCAAGCTTAATATTTGGCACATCAAGAAATAGGTGGCGCTATTCCAACATTTGGGCCACAGTCAATGCATGTAGAAATATTTATGTTTACTACATATTTGCTGTCATTCAAATACATGACAAAGCATCTGTGACTGAATCTAGTTTAAAATCTCTATTTTGTAGCTTTTTGAACATTTGCAGTAAAATAAAAATGGTGCATTTTCCCACAAATATGCCGAATAAATTTGTTTTGTCAGTTTCCGTAGTGTAGTGGTTATCACGTTTGCCTCACACGCAAAAGGTCCCCTGTTCGAAACAGGGCGGAAACACATTTCTTTATTTGTATTGACTTTGCACAATCAAACTCTGCGAAGTTAAACTCTCCATAACCTTCACGGAAAAATCTCCCTGACGTGAAATCGTGGCCAGGCCTGCCGAAGTTTCCCCAGTGCAGTAGTCATCACATTCAGAGATTCAGGAATATCCTGTCGAAAATTGATGCAGAAAAACTAGTCCACGCATTTGTTACTTCTAAGCTGGATTACTCCAGTTCTTTATTATCAGGTTGCTTAAAAGAGTCCATAAAGATTCTTCAGCTGATCCAGAATGCTGCAGCACGTGTTCTGATAGGAACCAGGAAAAGAGATCACATCTCTCCTGGTTTGGCTTCTCTGCATTGGCTTCCTGTAAAATCCAGAATAGAATTTAAAATCCTTCTTCTCACCTACAAAGCTCTTCATGTTCAAGCACCATCTCATCTTAAAGAGAAAGAAAGTTGATGTGTATATGCACTTGTTAAAAAGAAAGTTGATATTTTTTAAGCATTAATCAAAAAGAAATTTGATCTGTAAATGCATTTATCAAAACAAAAGTTGATGTGTATATGCAGTAATATCAAAGAATGTTGATGGTATATGGATTAATATCAGTAAAAGTTGATGTGTTTATGCTTTAATATCAATAAAAGTTGATGTGTACAGTGGTGCTCAAAAGTTTACATACACATGCTTAAGTTGACTAAAAGAGGAATAAAAAAATCATGTTTGGAAATTTATTTTAATACCTAAATTAAAAATGAGGTAAAATCCAACCTTTAAGGACACCAATTTTCTTTGTGAATGAATAACGTATTGTAAATAAATAAATGTTCTTATTTAAAATACAGGGGTCATAAGTATACATACCCCTATGTTAAATTTAATGTTAAATTTTTATTATTAAAGGCCAGTTATTTCCTGGATTCAGGATATTATGCATCCTGATAAAGTTCCCTTGGCCTTTAGAATAAAATAGCCCCACATCCTCACATACTCTTCACCATGCTTAGAGATAGGCATGGGATACTTTCTATAAAATCATCTCTCAATGCAAATCAAACCAGGTATTAGTCTAACTGAAATAAAACCATGCCTATCTCTAAGCATGGTGAAGAGTATGTGAGGATGTGGGGCTATTTTAATTCTAAAGGCCAAGGGAACTTTATCAGGATGCATAATATCCTGAATCCAGGAAATAACTGGCCTTTAATAATAAAAATCTGCCTGCCTCTATGGGAATTTAACATAGGGGTATGTATACTTATGACCCCTGTATTTTAAATAAGAACATTTATTTATTTACAATACGTTATTCATTCACAAAGAAAATTGGTGTCCTTAAAGGTTGGATTTTACCTCATTTTTTAATTTAGGTATTAAAATAAATTTCCAAAACATGATTTTTTTATTCCTCTTTTTAGTCAACTTAAGCATGTGTATGTAAACTTTTGAGCACCACTGTATATGCGGTTATTAAAAAGAAAGTTGATGTGTATATGCATTAATCAAAAAGAAAGTTGATGTGTATATGCATTAATATCAATGAAAGTTGATGTCTATGTGCATTAATCTAAAAGAAAGTTGATGTCATAATGAATTTTGATGATGACATAATGAATGTGTCTATCCATTAATCAAAAAGAAATTTGATGTATATATGCGGTTATTAAAAAGAAAGTTGATGTGTTTATGAATTAATCAAAAAGAAAGTTGATGTGTATATGCATAAATCTAAAAGAAAGTTGATGTGTATATGGATCAATAAAAAAGAAATGTGATGTGTATGTGCATTTATTAAAAAGAAAGTTGATGTCATAATGAAAAGTGATGATGACATAATGAATGGTGATGATAAATCTAAAAGAAAGTTGATGTGTTTATTAGTGGTGATCCGAGTATCCGGCTGAAACGAGTATCCGGTACGGATAAAGCACTTTTGCCGAGTACAAGTATTATCCGAGTAATATGAGTCAATATCCGTGCTCGGATTGAATAAAACTCCTCAACTGGCCGCGCAGCGTTCTGTGATAATCACAGCGCCCCCCCCCCGCCTACAAACCCGCTCGGATCAATCACACACACACAGAACATGGAGAAATGCGCTCTCTCTCGCTCTCTCTCTCGCTCTCTCTCTCGCTCTCTCCTGCTCCGTCAGTCAATTCGGTCTGCGGATCTGTTCCGTTAACGTTTAGGGTTTCTTCAGCTTCAGGTTTGTTTTTAACTTCGGTTTGTAGTCCTTACATAGTAACCAGTAGATTTCTGGTGAACGTGGGGTTTGTAGTCCTTACATAGTAACCAGTAGATTTCTGGTGAACGTGGGGTTTGTAGTCCTTACATAGTAACCAGTAAATTTCTGGTGAACGTGGGGTTGTAGTCCTTACATAGTAACCAGTAGATTTCTGGTGAACGTGGGGTTTGTAGTCCTTACATAGTAACCAGTAGATTTCTGGTGAACGTGGGGTTTGTAGTCCTTACATAGTAACCAGTAGATTTCTGGTGAACGTGGGGTTTGTAGTCCTTACATAGTAACCAGTAGATTTCTGGTGAACGTGGGGTTTGTAGTCCTTACATAGTAACCAGTAGATTTCTGGTGAACGTGGGGTTGTAGTCCTTACATAGTAACCAGTAGATTTCTGGTGAACGTGGGGTTTGTAGTCCTTACATAGTAACCAGTAGATTTCTGGTGAACGTGGGGTTTGTAGTCCTTACATAATAACCAGTAGATTTCTCGTGAACGTGGGGTTTGTAGTCCTTACATAATAACCAGTAGATTTCTGGTGAACGTGGGGTTTGTAGTCCTTACATAGTAACCAGTAGATTTCTGGTGAACGTGGGTTTCAGACATGCTGCTCCCGTTGCGTCTCTGCCATCGGAGATTTTTTTTTTTTTAACTGCCAGCTGCCCCCCCCCCCCCTCTCTCTCTCTGTGTCTCTCTCTTACTCACACACACACACACACACACTAACACATACCTGGTGTCGAAATAAAAAAAATAAAAAAGAACCAAAAACAAAAAAAGTCACAATGATCATAAAAAAATTAAAAGTTAAAAAAAGAAAGTTATATTGAGTATGAAAACTCTTTTTCATTACATTTTACTTCATAATTGCAACCGCATGTGTTGTATTCATTGTTGCAAAACGTTCTGTATATAGTTCTGTCTGTTACCATGACAACACCATTGATCTGAAGCTCAAAGCTGTCATGTAAATAGTTTTCAAATCAGCAATAAATATAAGAATTTCTGATCAACCATATCAATTGCATGCTTAAATAACATACGGTTAATAAATGCATATACACATCAACTTTCTTTTTATTATATCATCACCATTCAATATTCATTATGTCATCAACTTTCTTTTGATTAATTCATACACATCAACTTTCTTTTATATTAATGCATATACTGATTAACTTAATTTTTGATTTATCATCACCATTCATTATGTCATCATCACTTTTCATTATGTCATCAACTTTCTTTTTAATAAATGCATATACAGATCAAATTTTTTTAATGAATGCATATGCACATCAATTTTCTTTTTATTAATGCATGTACACATCAACTTCTTTTTTTTATCATCACCATCATTATGACATCAACTTTCTTTTATATTAATGCATATACACATCAAATTTCTTTTTTTATTAATGCATATACTCATTAACTTAATTTTTTATTAATGCATAAACATATTAACTTTCTTTTAGATTAACGCATATACGCATCAAGTTTTTTTTAGATTTCTGCATATACACATCAACTTTCTCATTGATTAATGCATATACACATTCATTATGTCATCATCACTATTCAATATGACATCAACTTTTTTTTATAGATTAATGCATGTACACGTTAACTTTCTTTTTATCACCATTCATTATGTCATCATCACTATTCATTATGTCATCATCACTATTCATTATGTCATCATCACTATTCATTATGTCATCATCTTTCTTTGATATTAATGCATATACACCTCAACATTGTTTGATATTAATGCATGTACAAATCAACTTTCTATTCATTGTATCATCACCATTAATTATGATATCATCACTATTCATCCCTTCTCTCCAAAGCCAGGAGCATATCTGGCCATGTTCATCGCTCAAGCAAAGCCAGCAACAGATTACATGAGCTCCAAACACAGTAGAACCTCCCCCAGCACACGCTCATAACAGATGAAAAAACAAGGTGGAACAATACTTTCTACATGCTCCAGCGGCTGGTGGAGCAGCGCAGGGCTTGGCATTCTAACATGGGTAAAGATTCTACAATCATCTATCCAAATGAGTGGGGGTTAGCATCAGACATGCTCACTGTTCTTAGTCCTTTTGAGGAGGTCACACGGGCGCCCTCAAAACCCAGCGCCTCCATCTCTGAGGTCATCCCCCTCCTGGATGGCCCTGCACCATCATCAGGTCACTGCATGCTGGTGAGGAATCTGAGGATGAATCAGATCAGTTCCTGGCTGGTGATGATCAGGATGCCACAGTGGGGCTGGGCCAAGATGTTGCGGCTGAGTCCAGGGAAAGGTTAGGCACAGCAGCAGGGAAACTGGCAGCCAATCTGAGCAAAGAACTAGAATGGCATTTTGAACCAATTTTTGCAAACTCCACATTTCTGCTTGCAGCTCTCCTCGACCCCAGATATAAGGCCAGCTGTTTTCTGAGTGGGTTTTTAGCACAGCTGGAAATGTGTTGAGTCTACAGCGTGCAAACTTAGACCCTAGCCATGTGGAACAACTGGTCTTCATTATGTCATCATCACTATTCATTATGACATCAACTTTTTTTTATAGATTATGCATATACACATCAACTTTCTTTTTATTATATCATCACCATTCATTATGTCATCATCACAATTCATTATGACATCAACTTTCTTTTAGATTAATGCATGTACACATCAACTTTCTTTTTGATTAATGCGAAATACAATTCAAATGAAATCAAATTCACAATAAAGATAAAGTAACATGCGTAACAGATGAATGAGTTTCTCCGGTCACCATGGTATCCGAAAACATTTTCCAACACATCAACTTTCTTTTTCATTAATGCATACACACATCATCTTTCTTTTTGATTTATGCATAAAAACATCAACTTTCCTTTTAATAAATGCATATATACATCAAATTTCTTTTTCATTAATGCATAAACACATTCATTATGTCATCATCACTATTCATTATGTCATCACTATTCATTATGACATCAACTTTTTTATAGATTAATGCATATACACATCAACATTCATTGATATTAATGCATATGCAATCAACTTCTATTTAGTGTATCATCCCTATTAATTATGATATCATCACTATTCATTATGTTACCACAATTCATATGACATCAACTTTCTTTTGATCATGCAATACACATCAACTGTCTTTGATATTAATGCATATACACATCAACATTCATTGATGGACAACCTTGTCTTTGGGAACATGCAGCAATTAGCCTAACATCCATTTCTCGGACTCTAGCTAAACACAGAGTCCGAATGAAACAACTATAGAAAGTTCCTTTTGAAAGGAACATGAACGCATCAAAGAACTCCGTCACCAATACGTCCAGGTAAGGTTACCAATACAGTCATTACTGCAAACTACTCTATAAACCTGGAGTACATGAGGACATACAGTAGATATACAGTACAGCAAAGCAGTTACATACACTGTGTCTAATTTCTTTCAGAGTCATGGAGTTGGAGGCAATCAAGTCCCACATGAAATTATCTATGTTGACGAGGCTGGCTTCAACTTGGCGAAAAGGCGTCGCCGTGGGAGAAACATAATTGGAAAAATCAAATTGGTATTGAAGTTTTTCAACAAAAGAAATAAATGCATGTGCAAAACACATCTGTGATCAATGCAATATACCGTCTATTGTAAAGGGCATACCTGACACATCCAAAATAATGAAGTTTTTGTAATTTCAGCTGATGATAGAGTTTTTTTGTCATTGTGTTTGATTGACTAAATGTTCCTGTTGGAGGAGAACATGTGTTAGTGTTTGGAATAATTATTTGATTTTGAAACACGTTTGCATTGTTTTGTCAGACATAGCGTGTTGTTAGTTTGTATTATTGTATTTTGAAAATTAGTTTTGGAGTTTAGTTTGCTGCACTGTAACTTTATTCTTATGTTTATGTGTCTTTTTTTTTAAACTATCTATTCATGTGTTTTTACGCTTATAATTTTTAACTGTTTGTAATTGTGATTTATCTGTTTAACTGATTTTGTGTAAAGCACTTTGAATTGCCCTGTTGCTGAAATGTGCTCTACAGATAAAGCTGCCTTGCCTTGCCTGCCTTGCCTACAATGTGGGATTTTGAGCATGAAATTAAATGTTTTGCCAATTGTGTGTTTTGGGTGTGTTGGTGTGTTAGAGTTTAGGAAACTGTTAAATGTATTGAAAAATCTGTCATAGACCACAACCCCTCTACATACCGTTAAGTGAGATTAATAATCCTGTCAATAGACAAAGGAAAACATTGATATGAGTTTCACAACGTGTATTGAAACAAAACAACGTACTCCTTCATACAAACATATTCAACCCGACATAAACACTCCCACACATTTAAACCTCCCCCCCCCCCAAAAGACTTGACTTCTTCGAAAGAACTGCAGCTTAACATTTTAGAATTTAAAGCTAACATTCTAGAACTTCAACCTAACATTCTAGAACTGTAACATTTCAGAACGTTTAAGTAAAATGTTTGGACCGCAACTCAAAACTTAAGAAGGGCTTGTCTAGCTCAGTCGGTAGAGCATGAGACTCTTAATCTCAGGGTCGTGGGTTCGAGCCCCACGTTGGGCGGTGAAGTTTTAGAGAGTGGGAATCCCTCAGTTCTGCACAGTATCAGATTGCTGTATTGGGGTGGATCGGCTGTCAATCGCAAGATCAGCAGTTCCATCCCAGTGTAATTTACCAGACTAAAATGTGCCTGCATTCTACGATCATGGCCTGTGCTGACCTCCTGTTCCTCAGATCAAACTAAAGTCTGGTGATAATGCATGTTCAAATTCTAAAACTTCAACCTATTGTTCTAGAACTGCAGCTTAAAAGAAAGTTGATGTGTATATGCATTAATCTAAAAGAAGGTTGATGTGTATATGCATTAATCCAAAAGAAGTTGATGTGTGTGTATGTGTGTATGTGTGTGCGTGCATGCATGTGTGTGCGAACATTGGCAAAATGACAATATAAACTGTGTGTGTGTCTCAGTGTTTCACTCCTCGTCCTTGTTTTCACAAAGGGGATTTGGAGTGATAAAACAGGTTTAAACTAACTGTCCCTGTTTAAGGCTGTTGGGTGCTAACTCTAGCAGGAGGATAACACGGGGTAGACACCACCGATTGGTTTCATTTCTCTCTCCACTGACAGACCTCCTAATGTACAAACTACAGAGCTACGTGTTGAAATTGACTGGAATTCTCCTTTAAGGAAAAGTCCATCTGCTTTAAAAGATGTCTTAATGCACCTCTCCATATTTCCTGACATTTGCCGTTACAATCAGATATGTCCCTGTAAAAATAGAATGTTGGCACATGTAGGAGCTGCGTTGGGAACCGGAGGGTCGCCAGTTCAAGTCCCCATGCGGACCAAATTACAGAGTGTGGTTGGATGCCACTTCACATCCTGGGAACTGCCAGGTACCCCCCCAACCGCTCAAGGCGCTGGTCCAGCTGGTAGCCCACTCACTCTCACATCTCTCCATTAGTGCTTGAATAGATCCTGAGGTGTGTGTGTGTGTGTATTCAGGCCTGTGTGTGATTACTAACAAAATGTACACAGAGTGTAAATTGTAATTTCCCCAATAGGGATCAATAAATATATATATTAAATTGTATTAATCAAAAAGAAAGATGATGTGTACATGCATTAATCAGTAGACCTCGTGGCGCAACGGTAGCGCGTCTGACTCCAGATCAGAAGGTTGCTTGTTCAAATTATGTTGGGGTCAATGTTTAGGGGTGGCAGTAGTAGGGAATCAGGTGGGGACCACTGCATGAATTCCATATGTGGACTGAAGTATGGAGTGTTCTTGTGTGAAGCCGGCAGTCCACTCGCTGTGACATTTCTCTATGTGGGTATGAATAGGTCCTCAGTGTGAGTGTGTATTTTAGCCCTGTGTGTGATTAATAACAGAGTGTAAATTGTAATTTCCCCACTGAGGATCATAAATTATATTAATCTAAAAGAAAGTTGATGCGTATATTCATTAAATGTGTAGATGGAACATCCTAAGCACCTTTGATCCGCATCAAAGGGTCAAAAGCATTTCTTGATGTGCCAACATTCTATTTTTACAGTGACATATCTGATTGGATGAACTCCCTGTTACCGTGGAAATGTTCAGTGCACCTGCAACTTACTAGCAGCCCTATTTATGCTCCTTCAACAAATTCTATGCTTTTCAGAATTTACATAAACAAATAAGTTTTCTTTTTTTAGATTAATGCATTACACATCAACTTTCTTTTCAATATCTCATCACCATTCATTACGTCATCATCACTATTCATTATGTTATTATATACATTAACTTTATTTCATTTATGCATGTACACATCAACTTCTGTTTAGATTAATGCAAATACACATCAACTCTTTTTAATTGATGCATATACACATCAACTTTCTTTCATTAATAATCACCATTCATTGTGTCATCGTCACTATTCATTATGTCATATATACACATCAACTTTATTTTATTTATGCATATACACATCAACTCTTTTTTCATTAATGCTATACACATGAACGTTCTTTTATATTAATGCATAGACACATCAACTTTCTTTTTGATTAACATAATGTGATGTGTAATTTATACTCTTTATTGATCACCAGTGGTCAGAATTAGAACTTACACTCTGTTAGTAATCACACACAGGCTGACACACATTCAGGACTATTCATGCCAACATGGAGGATGTCAGAGTAAGTGGACCAGACCAGTATCCTGAGCAGTTGGGGGTACAGTGCCTTACTCAAGAGCACCTGGCAGTGCCCAGGAAATGAAACCTTCTGATCTGGAGTCAGACGCGCTACCATTGCTCGACGAGGTCTACTGATTAATGCAATACAGATCAACTTTCTTTTCATTATATCATAACATTCATTATGTCATTATCACTGTTCATTATGTCATCAACACTATTCATTATGTCTGTACACACATCAAACTTTCTTTTAGATTTCTTCATATACTATAAACTTTCTTTTTCATTAATGCATATACACATCAAATTTATTTTTGAATAATGCATAAACACATCAACTTCTCTTTTGATTAATGCATATACACATCATTATGTCATCAGCACTATTCATTATGTCATCACCCTGAGTTCCTTTAAGCCATAGAATTATAAAAAAAAGTTATACTTCATTTATTAATTGTTTAACATTGTTAAGCTGAATCTCAGGAATGATGCCCCATAATAGAACTTCCTTTCCAGAGTTCAACATCATCAACATCATGTGAAACCAGAACAGGAACTGAGCAAGAACGCGAGCCATCACTGCAATTTCCCCTTGCGGGATTAATAAAGTATACATTATTATTATTATTATTATTATTATTATTATTATTATTATTGTTATTGTTATTATTGTTATTATTGTTATTATTGTTGTTTTTGTTATTATTGTTGTTTACTGTTATTAATATTACTGTTGTCATTGTTGTTGTTGTTACTGTTGTTATTATTATTATTATTATTATTGATGTTATTGTTTGCTATTATTATTATGTTGTTATCATCATTATGTTATAATTGTTATTATTGTTATGATTATTTGTGTTGTTGTTATTAGTACTATTGTTAGTATTACTGTTATTATGGTACTACTACAGAGTGACACATCTCACTTGTTTAGCTACAGAGTGAGACGTCTCATCCGGAGACTGAAGACAGAGGACATTCAGAAACCGGATCTCACTCAAAAACATGGTAGTTATTTCCAAGTGTGTATATGTTTGGAAGCACCAGAGACACAAAATGACCCCCCAAATTCAGAAAATAGATTTTGTTTTTATAATCTGGGTTCTTTAAACATGTCTCAAACTAATTAATCCCAAAGCACTGCTGTCGTTGATTGAGTGTGGATTTGTGTGAGGAACCATCGCCTTCATCAGAGGAATGCACCTATGTTCCTGTCATATGTTCACATGGCAATGAGGTATCGACCTTCAACTAGATGATTATGGATGATGATAATAAAAATAACAACAGTAATACTAACAATAATAATAATAATAACAACAAAACAAACAATCATAATAATACCAATAATAACAACAGTAATAACAACAATAATAATAGTAATAATAACAACAACAATAATAATAATAACAACAGTAATAACAACAATAATAATAGCAAAAACAACAATAATAACAAAAACAACAATAATAACAACAACATTAATAAAATAATAATAATAATGTATACTTTATTAATCCCGCAAGGGAAATTGCAGTGATGGTTCGCTGTTCTTGCTCAGTTCCTGTTCTGGTTTCTTTACCTAACATGATGTTGATGTTAAACAATTAATAAATGAAGTATAACTTTTTTATACTTCTATGGCTTGAAGGAACTCAGGTAACTGCCATTCATCTTTCACAATGTCAAATTCCTGTGACTCAATCAATGCGAGTCACTAGGGATTGTTACCTGACCCATCTGAAGGCAGCGTGTTCCATCATCAATGAAGTCAAGGTATGTGTCTCTGTTACATCATAAATGATGATGTGTCACATAAACTGTGACATCATCTGTGACATCATAGAATATAGGTTTTTTTTGTCTGTGTACGTGTGTTTGGTGTGTGTCTCTGTGTGCGTGTGCGTGGTGTGCCTGTTACGTGCATGTGTGTCTTTGGTGTGTGTGTGTGTGTGTGTGCGGTGTCTGTGTGTGTGTGTGTGTGTGTGTGTGCGTGTGTCTGTTTCTGGTGTGGGTGTGTGTGTGTGTGTTGTGTGTGTGTGTGCGATGTGGCGTGCTGTAAATCAAGTGTCGACCTAAATGTAAAACTGATCGACCTTTAACACATCTCCACTGCAAGCAGGGAAAGCCGTTTCTGGATCACTGTGCCATTATCAGTGACATCACAGAGCATTGTCATGAGAGTCTATAAGTAGAACCAATCAGGTTGCTCCCATCAGGTTGTTTTTTGACAATGCCACGCAGACGCAGACACGCCGCTCGCCCCGCTCGCAGACGCAGGAGGACTCACAGGTCCTCCCATGTCCACCGACGTAGGAGAGTTGTTCGACGCAGACGCTAGGCAACGCCAATAAAACATGTAGCACAGGCCCGAACAACTGTATTGATCTCATGTATTTTCCAGATTGGTTCAGCTGCTAAATTTAAATATCAGTCAGGATTTTACTGACTAACTGACCGACTGACTGACTCCTCACTGACCTCAGGCCTCAACACCAACAGCAATTTCATAGAAAACAGACTTGGAGAGGAGGAGAGGAAGTGTTATCTGTCAGCTAACAGGTTTAAAGAGCTCATTGTACCTATATCCTACCAGAGCACTGCGCTCCAAGAATGCAGGGTTCCTTGTGGTTCTTAAAGTCTCCAAAAGAAGAATGGGAGCCAGAGTGTTCAGCTATCAAGCTCCTCACCTGTGGAACCAGGTTCCCGTTTGGGTTCAGGAGGCAGACACCATCTCCACATTTAAGAGTAGGCTTGAGACTTTCCTCTTTGATGAAGCTTAGAGGTAGTTGGCTCAGTTTTTCCTTGCCTCTTTCGCCTACTGCTTGCTCTGGTGGGAATTTTTAGGTTTCTACAACTAACATACAGAAGATGGTCTGGACTGCTTTTATGAAAAGCGCAATGAGATAAGTGTTGTTGTGATTTGGCGCTATATAAATAAATTGAATTGAATAAATCACCTGAACCTCAACTTCCTAGCCTCATAGTTGATGTTTTACATTCTTGGATCCGTCTTAGGTTCTGCTGCTGTCGTTCCTGGATCCTGAAGTAGGTGATCATATCGTCACTGAAAACATATCTTTGATAGCAGGATCATTCTCAATCCTTTTGTAAAACCTTTGTCTTTCTTGGAGTATATCCACTATAATACATTCTTAAAAAATGTCATACTTTTGCTATGGTTGGGCCTCGTATCCAACTACTCGGGCAGATGATATAGTGTCGATGTAGCCTTGGGAAATAATTAGCAGCTGGTAGACAGATCTCCCCATCGGGAAATACAACCCCAGTCTTCCGTTTGAGAGGCGGAGGAGCATCCAAAGTTTCAGGAGTATTGTGGGTTTTGTGTTGGAACAAGTTGCACTGTTTGAAATAAGCTTTTGAGATACAAGAACGTCTTCACTTGGGACAGCAATTGACTCCCAACCCGATGGGAGAAATCGCTGCTTTGAGATTTTGGAGGGGCTGACTTTGATCCGAATGCTTGACACTGGACTTCAAGCTGCCCCAGTGGGTGCTTGTAGATCACTGTTTGATGAAGCCCACAGAACAACATAATCTGGAAAGAGCAGAAGAGGAATATAAGGTGCCCAGAGACACTCTCCCACCTTCTGCTGCGCCTTGTGAGGTGTGTTCATGTCCAGTAGATATGCTTTTCCATCGCTTGACGATATTCCCATTTAGGGTCAGGAGTTCTCCTCCCATGCTGACACAGCCTGAGCAAAGGCACGCTTTCCCCCTCATGATTCACCCCAGGGAAGCTGTAGATCAATGCCTGATAAAGCCAAATGAACCACATAGTCTGCAAAGAGCATAAATGGAATTCCAAGGTGGCTAGACTTGACACTCTCCCAACTCCTGCGGCACCTTGTGACGTTTTGTTCAAGTCCAGGAGTTGTGCTCTTCAATCGCTTGAAAACATTCCCATTTAGGATCAGAGTTCTCCTCCATGCTGAACACAGCTTGAGCCAAGCCCACTTTTTAGATATCATCACCATTCATTATGTCATATCACTATCATTATGACATCAACTTTCATTGATATTAATGCATATACACATCAACTTTCTTTGAATTTTGCATAACACATCAACTTCTTTTAGATTAATGCATAAACACATCAACTTTCTTTTAGATTAATGCAGATACTCATAACTTAATTTTGATTTAGCATTACAATTCATTATGACATCAACTTCCTTTTTAATTTATGCTATACACATCAACTTTCTTTTCTTTAGGCATATACACATCAACTTGTTTTTATTATATCCTCACCATTCATTATGACATCAACTTCTTTTATATTAATGCATATACACATTAATTTCTTTTTAATAAATGCATATACACATCAACTTTCTTTTAGATTATGGAATAAACATCAACTTTCTTTTTTATTAATGCATATACATATCCGGTACAGATAAAGCATTTTGCCGAGTACAAGTATTATCCGAGTAATAGAGTCAATATCCGTGCTCGGTTGAATATAAAACTCCTCAACTGGCCGCGTAGCGGTCTGTGATAATAACAGCACCCCCCCCCCCCCGCCTACAACCCGCTCGGATCAATCACACACACACAGAACAAGGAGAATGTGCTCCTCTCTCTCTCTCTCTCTCTCTCTCTCTCTCCGTCAGTCAATCAGTCCTGCGGATCTGTTCGGTAACGTTTAGGGTTTCTTCAGCTTCGGTTTGTTTTTAACTTCAGTTTGTAGTACTTACAGACTTAGTAACCAGTAGATTTCTGGTGAACGTGGGGTTTGTAGTCTTACATAGTAACCAGTAGATTTCTGGTGAACGTGGGGTTGTAGTCCTTACATAGTAACCAAATATTTCTGGTGATGTGGGGTTTTGGGTACTTACTTAGTAACCAGTAGATTTCTGGTGAACGTGGGGTTTGTAGTCCTTACATAGTAACCAGTAGATTTCTGGTAAACGTGGGGTTTGTAGTCTTACATAGTAACCGTAGATTTTTGGTGAACGTGGGTTTGTAGTCCCTTAATAGTAACCAGTAGAGTTCTGGTGAAAGTGGGGTTTGTAGTCCTTACATACTAACCAGTAGATTACTGGTGAACGTGGGGTTTGTAGTCCTTACATAGAACAGTAGATTTCTGGTGACGGGGTTGTAGTTACATAGTAACCAGTAGATTGGTGAACGTGGGTTTCAGACATGCTGCTCGGTTTAAATGCGACTCCAGTGCGTCTCTGCCATCGGAGATTTTTATTTTTACTGTCAGCTGCCCCCCGCCCCCCGCCCCTCCTCTCTGTGTCTCTTTTTTACTCACACACCCCACACACACACACACACACACACACACACACACATATACCTGGTGTCGAAATAAAAAAAATAAAAAGAACCAAAACAAAAAAAGTCACAATGATCATACAAAAATAAAAAAGTTAAAAAAAGAAAGTTATATTGAGTATGAAAACTCTTGTTCATTACATTTACTTCATAATTGCAACCGCATGTGTTGTATTCATTGTTGCAAAACGTTCTGTATATAGTTTGTTGTTACCATGACAACACCATCGATCTGAAGCTTGATGCTGTCATGTAAATAGTTTCAAATCAGCAATAAATATAACATTTCTGATCACCCATATCAATGCATGCTTAAAATAACATGCCGGTTAATAAATGCATATACTCACAACTTTCTTTTTATTATAGCATCACCAAATCATTATGACATCAACTTTCTTTTAGATTTATGCATATACACATTAACTTAATTTTTGATTTATCATCACCATTCATTATGTCATCATCACGATTCATTATGTCATCATCACTTTCATTATGTCATCATCACAATTCATTATGACATCAACTTTCTTTTAATAAATGCATATACACACATAACTTTCTTTTGATTTATGCATATACACATCAACTTTCTTTTCTATTTATCATCACATTCATATGTCATCATCACAATTCATTATGACATTCAACTTTCTTTTCATTATGCATGTACACATCAACATTATAGGTAGAAAGTTGCATATCTATAATAAAGGTGAATGGTCAGATGTTACAATACCTAAATAGTCAGGGAAATTACACCTGCATTAAGCGTACTGTCAAATAAAAAGTAATCAATCAGGATATGATGATTGACACCGGGAAAAGAAAGATAATTTTTTATGGTGGGGTTACGAGATATCCATGGACCAACAAGACCATTCCGTTTCATAAAATCAGAGATGTTATAGACATAGAGATTGAGTCAGATTTCGAGGATTAGAACGATCCAAGATGGGTCCAAAACACAAATTAGATCCCACCGAAGATCAGCAGGTGTGTATTCAAGAAGGGAATGTTACTCAGCAAACTGTTAGCGATTCAACATCATCGAAGTTTGGGGCATTTACATTTACAAACAAAACCCTCTTTTGTGAAAAAGTACCAGCACCCATGAGGATCTGCCGTTCCTATCAGCAAAACATCAGTGGATGAGAACTGAACTTTTTGCTAACTAATATGGCGACTCCTCTAGCTTTTCAATAAAATTTGAGTGGAAAACTTGAGCCACCAAAGGGCAATGTACCTACGGTGATCTTTGACGCGAAGGGAGTCTCCTGCAGAATACTATATCAGAGTTTTAAACGGTTTCAAGTGCGCAAAAAACTTAGATCTCTTAAGGATTCCCCATACCTCTGATATTCACAATGATAAATCTGAGAGATGGGCCTGACCCAGCCATGCTGGGATCTATAATGCCATTAACCATTTAAATAAAAAAAAACATCAAAAAATAAAAATGGTCATAGAGAGCCGGGTGGAACACCCACCCCCCAACATACCCCCAACACAAATACACCCAAAGTCCCCATATAACCATAGAACAAAGGAGACAGCAGTTTCCCACAATAACCAAAGTTGTCCACAATAGCGTTGAACAACCCGGAGAACCATGCAGAATAGACAAAGGTAAGAGAGAAAAAAACTCCCGCCGATCACCCTGTTTAACCGTATGCACATGAAATAGTAAAGCACGTAAAAATGCAAAATGACAAATAATAGTAGGCCCTCAGTCCTGTACTATCAATGGAGAAAGCATAAAAGAGGTTAGTGCTGATCATATCTGAAGTACAAAATACAAAAAATATATATATTATGTTAATCACATACAGTAAGATTGACGGAAAAAAATACCGCTATAAACAAACAGTGGGACACTAACCTAGTTAGTGTAGCAAGCCAGAAAACCTGAAAATCTACTGAAAAAATACTGAACATGTAGATAAATAAGGCTGGTGAGTCCACAAACTAAGAATAATAGAACAAAAATCTGAAAGCTACTAGAGCTCACAAGAAATCAAAGTTTTGACATAGGCGTGGCTTCATCCGCAGAAACAAAGTCCTTCTCCACACCGTTGTATGTGATGCGAAGTCGCGCTGGATGAATCAGACCATATTGAGCACCGGACAATGCCACGAAGTTGGCGTCTGACCTCGTTGAAAGCAGCCCGAGCCCGAGCTATCTTGGCGCAGTGTGATCCGGGAAGAGTGAGACGGGAAGTCTCTGACTTTCATCTGTCGGAGCTCCTAGCGCGGCGCAGAATGTCAACACAGTCACTGTTAACAATGAAATCTGCCACACAATGGCTCGTGGACCATCACCAGTCTTGGGTTTGGGTTGGAGGGTCCGGTGGGACCTGTCCAAAAGCGGCTCTTTTTCCAGACCAAACGCTTCCTTCAGTAAGGCGGTATACATAACTGCACATATACATAACATTTCTTTTGATTAATGCATATACACATCATTATGTCATCATCACTATATTATGACCATCATCACTATCATTATGTCATCATCAATTCATTATGACCATCATCACTATTCAATATGACATCAACTTTTTTCATAGATTACACAACACACCCAAAACCACAACTGGTAAAACAGTTAATTTCGTGCTCAAAACCCACATTGTAAACTAAACTCCAAAACTAATTTTCAAAATACAATAATACAGTACACACACACACTATGTCTAACCAACACATGCAGACATGTTTCCAAATACAATAATTATTCCAAACACTAACACACGTTCTCTCCAACAGAACTTTAGTCAATCAACACAATGACAAAAAACAATATCTATCATCAGCTGAAATTACAGGAACTGCAATATTTAGATGGTCAGGTATGCCTTTACACAATAGACAGTATACTGTATGATCAGAGATTGTGTTTTGCACATGCATTTTAGTTTTTTGTTGAAAAAATCAAATTAAAAAATAATGACTATCTCAGAGTAGCTTTATAGAAATCTACAGTTTATGAAAAAAAAGGAGGGGGATGCCCTCAGAGATGGAGGCGCTGGGTTTGGGGCGCCCGTTGTGACCTCCTCAAAAGGACTAAAACAGTGAGCATGTCTGTGCTAACCCCACTCATTTGGATAGATGATTGTAGAATCTTTACCATGTGAAGCAAATGCCCTGGCTGCTCCACCAGCCGCTGGAGCATGTAGAACGTATTGTTCCACCTTGTTTTTTCATCTGTTATGAGCGTGTGCTGGGGGAGGTTCTACTGGTTGGAGCTCATGTAATCTGTTGCGGGCTTTGCTTGAGCAATGAACATGGCCAGATGCTCCTGGCTTTGGAGAGAGAAGGATGAATAGTGATGATATCATAATTAATGGTGATGATACAATGAACAGAAAGTGATTTGTACATGCATTACAGTATTTTGAGTTGCTAAAACACTAAAATCCATTCGCAAAACCAAAGTTGCAAGTGTACAAAACCACTTTATTGATTGAAGCCACAGTTTGTAGAACTTTAAACACTTCTCATGTGGTTAGACCACAGCTAGCAAATCGGAATCGCTCTTTGTGCAAAACTGTAAAACCTTGCATTCAAAAAGCACATGTAGCATTTTGGTGCACTTCAACTCAGAATGGCACAACACAGCCCCAAAAGTACACACACTGTTGTCATCGGTCACACACAAGCACGCAAAATTTACACACCTGTTTCAAATCAGTAATGTGTTGCACCCAATCAGTAATGGGGATAAAGCCAGGTCAAATCCAAATGGGATGTGTGATTTTCACAATGGAGGGCAGGAGAGAAGGTGGAAGTAGAAGTGGACGTGGACGTGGACG